>NC_084918.1:8073933-8296433 GCF_949316345.1 Pungitius pungitius | reverse complement strand
AACACATGAGCCCCACACACACACGTCTGAGATATTTAACCTGGTCGAGTTGCATCACAGGGGGTTTAGGCGGCAGGTTTGAATAGAACGGGTCACTTCTCAGTTTCTAATGCATTTATTTTTATACTTTACCATACGATTGTGATGGAGAACCTTTGCTTTATACACAAATGTGTCCCGAGCATCCCTCAGAAAAAACAACAGTTGAAATCTAGGTGTGTTTATTTTATAAAGCAATTTATAAGAAAACAATGCAACGCAGCGTTAACTGTCCATTTGAGCAACGTCGAATGGAAACAGACTCTGCACACACACTGCCATTATCTGACTCATTATTACAAGCAAACAAATGAAGTGCTTTGTCATTAGATTGAGGCTAATGTGGTTGTTTTTTTATTTTTATTTCTGTACTAAGCAGTGTGTCTGCACACTAAGTGGCGCGTGTCATGCGCATGTGGGTCTAAATCTGTTGTCTGCAGCATGCAAAAGGCTGTAATTTGAACTGCGCGTGTGTGTGCGCATTTGTTCGAGGCGGCATGTCAGTGGTTTTGAAATGTGTACCTTGTGGATTTATGTGCGTGTGTGTCTATGTGTATGGGTTGTAATATTCGTGTAGTTTAATGATCAAACAGTAACCATTACTGCGTTGCAATTGACGTAAATGTTGTGCTGCACTGATATTGCATCCAGCCCCACTCTCCCCCTCCCTCGACACGTGCCCTTTGCAGAATGCACCCTATAGGTTAAGGCAACACGCCAACCTTTCAAGAAAATGGAAGAGGGAAAAAAATAATCGTTTCAGCAGGCAAGAAACAACTGTAAAGTGGAAAAAAATACAGCCGATTATTGTGTAATTGGGCCTGAAAGTAATCGTCTGCACCATCACAGAAAGTCTGTCTGCTCACCTTCACTCTGTTTATAGAAGGCGGAGTCGCTGCCACAGATGCTGCCATCGTTGTCGTTGCTTCCCTCGTGAACGCTGCTTTCTAAAGAAGGAAGGGGGAGGGAGGAAGACAAATTAGGTCTGAGGATGAAAGCCTTCCAACTGACGGCTGTCACAGAAATGAAATATTCAGCCCATATCATATCGGGATAATGTAACGGCATATTCTTTTACACTGTTGCCACAATCAGAGTGGGTTACAGTGTGCACAATGCCGCCAAACAAACCCCCCTTTCGTGCTCTTGTCAACTGTATTCCCAACGCCATTTTGTCAATTTTATGGTTTTGTTCTTGCTGCCTTTCCCTATTGTGCATAAAAAAAAAAACAGGATAAGAAATAAAGTGACAGTTGAAAGACAATGTTGATTCACTCTGCCTTTCAAGCTGATCACATACACGCTGTGCACATGGGCGTCACTGTGTAGTCGGTTTTCTTTATAGCTCTTCCAGGCCAGGCCTCTTGTGAGTTACTGCTAGATTTCTATGTTTTTTTTAAAACTCAGCAAAGTTACAGCAAAAGGACATTAATGTCATCCAAAGTGAAACATTTGTTTTCATAACTCGGAGACGGGTCAAATTACAGAGATGTGAAATCCCATGGAAGGTGAAGCAGTTTGCAGTATCTCCGCCCTTAAAAAAAACAGTATTCCCTTAGTGGCCCATTACCTCCTGTTAGACTCTCTCTGGTGGTTTGCATTAATTGTGTGGCTGCTCATGGTCCAGCTGTTTAAATGAAGGGCGTAAATGCACGTGCAGTTCATTAGGGAGACATACTGTCAGACAGAGCAGGCAGTGGAAGGTTTTGCCCGACAACCAAGGTTGAATATAACACCTGAATGAGTGCAGAAAGTCATCTTAGCTGCACACACTCCAGGATCACATTTCAGTTTCATCCCGTGACCACAGCACATCTTAAACATGGCTGCTCCAGATTAAAAAAAAGGATCACCCTGGCTCTAGTTCTCCCTCTGGTCCCTGCTTTAGCTCTTTTCTATCCGTACAGCGGAGCCAGACCAAACCCATCCCAAAGGCCTCGTTCCAAAACTATGGCACTTCCTGCTGACAAAACCCAACCACACTCTATGACTCCTGTCCTTGGCCGGTCTGGTCAACGTGGTCCTGCTGCTCCTCCTGTTGGACAGGCGGCCTTTGGCTGAATGCACAGACACGTTCGATGGGGGGGGGGGGGGGGGGGGGGGGGCGGTGTGAGTCGGCCTTTAAGCAGCCCGAGCCGCTCACCCATCTCTGCCATGGCGCACAGTAACACCCCCAGGAACACAGAGCAGTCCCTCTTCTATGCCACAGTGTTGCAATTAGGTGCCTTCTTGGGGATTAACACAAGCGTGCACCTACTAAAATACGGATGTTTTCCATAAAATAGCAATAATCATTTCCGATGGGGTTTAATGGGCCCAACATACGAATGTATCAATTCGGGCATAAACAACAACATCCAAATCAAATCCGCCTTGACAGCAGCAGTCACCCAGCCAGCTGTCAAACATGTCAAAGCCAGTCTCAGCGCACTGCCTGAAAAGCCAGCAATCACACACTCTCACATTACTTCACAGGGAACCTCCTCCTCCGGGAAACATCCCCCGAAGCGCCACGGCGCATCTCCATTCCCAGGCCCCACACCTCCCAGTCGCAAAGCACTGTGTAACAAGTCCCAGAACCATTACACGCTCCACCCGTCCTTCACTCGCACAGTTGTTTCACTCTGTTCGACAGAGCTGTTCTGTTCTCGCTTGGTTAGAGGTGAATTATAGGTCCCGGGAGTGTGCAAGGTGACAATAGGTGGGGAAAATTACCTGCGGCGGCTCGGGACAATGAAGACACAAAGGGAATGCTGTCAGAGAAAAGTGAGCCGCCTCACGAGACACACACACACACACACACACACACACACACACACACGCACAAATGTACAAAATAAGAAAGCTCCCGAGGATCCTTATCAGGTCAATTCATCGCATGTCGGCTGCAGCTCACTGATTACATTGCTACGTCAGCCTCTGTCACAACGGCCCGTCAGCAAAGTGGCCATCTGTGAAAAAACAGTGTCACCTGTCAGTCAAGCGGATGCACACTGCAGCAAGCAGCACTGTTTCCAGATTGTGTATCAGCTGGAAAACGAACTAAATGTAATTTTGTTACGTCTTTCGGTATGGACTCAACTGTGAATATAAATTCAGGAGTGGTGCCTGAAATATTGTGTGTGACAAGTAACGGAAGTATTGAGATACTTAAAGTTGCTAATACCAACATATTTTTTAATTTGTGCCAGATGCGGTATTTTAAGCACAACTCTAGCTCAAACATATCTAAGGTAACCGTGATCATTCCTTTATTTGTCATTCTTTTCACTCGTGCTTGCTGTTCGTCTATGAGTGATATACGACAAGGCAGCAGTGATACGATGACTAGTGTGACACCACAGAATGATGCCTTTGTCTTTAATTGGCCATAAAGGGCCCTGCTGCTTTGTTATTGCAGAGATGATGGAACGTCGGTGTGTGTGTGTCTGTCTCAGTCCAAAACTATCCTCCTCACTTCCAACTTGTGTGTGTTTTCTTTCCATGAACTTCATTCCGCCATTCAGGGTTGAGGAGGAGGAAGTGGCTCGATATTGGCATGGCAACAGCGGTGGTCTGTCTCTTCAAGGCTGTCTGAGTGACTGTGCACATGGGAATTATTTTCTTCTTCGAAAAAAAAATCCATCTAGATTTGTTTTTTATTGGACCATAATTTGACAAACAAAAAAAGTGGCTAAATATAGTGAGCTAGAGGGAATTATTTAAGATAATCCTATAAATATTCCTACTTCATCGTTTAAATATATGAAAGCCAGTAGACTAAAGAAAACTTACAGTAACAGTCTGAACTAAACATTATAAGAGCTTAACTATTTTAATGATGATTTAATCAATCATTTTCCATTTGATTGACCAGTGAGGAAACCTAAAAGGAAATCTGTGACACATTAAATATACTAAGCATCTTGCAATTGCAACTTTGCAGCCCTCAGTTCAGTCTGGGTGTAAAATTAGATCAATTAACGTAGAGCTGAAACATGTGGTGTTATTGACCACTTAATGCAAACTAAAGAGTAAAATCCTTTTCCAAATTGCACATTCAATGCCAGGATCAAGTTGGGTTAAATAGAGGGTCATAAAGAGAGAATATGTGGAGAAGCAGAAGGAGAACTAACACATGACTGTAGAAATAAATGAGCCAGTAAAGTTCCACTTAGAGCTAACGTTCCTGAAGTGCCAACAGCCGCAGCAGCAGGAGGAGGAGGAGGGACAGTCCAGACGGTTTACTTTCAATTACAACGCGACATCTGCCAGCACACATAAACAACGTCCTCAGAACAATGGCTCAACTGACAACATGTCTGTTCACATCAGGACAGGGGAGATAGTGGGGGGTAAACAAACAATGAATTCATTTCTTTGGATTGGGAGATGATCGTTTTACTCGCCTTGAGATGATGCCAATGCTAATTGAATCTGCCATAAAATGACAATAGGGTGTTTTAGGATGAAACTGCCCACTGCTAAAAAGAGGATTTATTTTAAATCCATAATAGAGTTCTTCCAAGTTGTTACAGGGGAGTGTGAGTGTGTGTGTGTGTGTGTGTGTGTGTGTGTGTGTGTGTTCGGAATATAATTGGTCCCAGGGCCAACACAGACTTCAAAGTTCAAATCCTGGAGGTGGAATGGGAACTGAACGAGCAAAAATGGTTTTAGTAATGAGCAATGGCTTTCATTATTTCATTTTTGCATGTTCATATTGAAAATACTGTCACCTGTGGCGAATGAAGGCCTTGGGATAGTCATTGTAATCTAGAGCATCAACCTAGGCAAGAACAATGCTGCAGAAAACCACCTAGAACGCAGCCTGCAGCAACTGAAAATGAAAAACTAAATATCAACCCAAAACAAACCACCACATGAAAGAGAAACATAAAATCAGAACGTAGCAAAGAGCTCATTACTGAGAGAACAATGTCGGACTGACTCTGCTTGCAGCACATGAATATATGTGGGATGTACACTGCGTTAAAAATAGCACCAAAATTAGCATTAAACAATAGCTGTTTCTCATATTAAATGCATTCTGTATACGACCTCACATATACCCCAAAAGATACAAAGTACCCCTGAGGACGATGAAGATGACTCAGATGTGATTGTAAACAAAAGCTTTGCAGACAAAGTCAGTTGTAGCGGCTAAAGGTCAGAGTTTTCAGTACATCCCATTTATTTGAAACGAGTGCAGGCCAGCTCAGTGTCACCAAGCTTTCTGCTTAAGGAACAAATACAACAGAGATGTGTAAAAAAGTGACACTTCACTTGAATCACATTGCAGTGTAGTTCTCTTCTAAGACGCTGTATAAAGCTTTCGATAAGTAAACTCTATAGAGGTCAAGAGGTCCGTGTGTTTGTTCACGCAGAGAACAGCACAAGAAACAAGGAGCCACTGAATTGGCCACAACTAACCTGCTGCACTATAGTTCAATGCTGAAAGTTTAGATGTTTTTGGTCAAGTAACTACTCATTTGTGCAGAAATGGATCGGCAGCATCGCAGGAATTCTCCAATAAAATCCTATTCTACGTTCTTTATTTAACCACAGCTATGAAAACATTGCTAGTTTTCATGGAAACCTTTGTGTTTCCTCTGCTTCAGTAGCTGCATCCAACAGCTGTATATTATCATGATTAAATACAGTATGAATGCATTGAAAAGGGGGTGAAGGATGAAAAATATTGAGTTGACTAAAATGAGTGTCAGTGTACTGAGAAGCAGTCGCATGTGCTATAAGCAAACCTGCAGAGGATAAAATCACTGGCACACCCGAAGAACATCGAACAAGAGGAGAAAAAAACCCCTGCAGGGGTCAAAGAGTACCTTTTTAATTATACAAATGTAATTCCACAATAAAAACAAAGAGAAAATAGGTTGTCTTGCTAGGTTATCGGGGGCAGAGCTGCAGTCTCTGCTGCCTCCAGTCGTTGAGACTCGATCCTACATTCACAAGGACATCGTCTCCTCCTTTGTCCTCCTACAGAAAAGACAACAGCAGCAGCAGCAGCAGAAAGCTTCAAAAGACTGAAGCGCTTCTCCTCTGCTTCTCCTCCTCTCGTACCACAGAGAACAGCATGTTTGAAGGTGATAATATGTGTCTCGAGTTACTGTCATATAACTGGATAGGTGGAAAGCCCCTCACAATCATTTGGAGAGAAGTGACAGCAACCAGAAAAAGGCAAGAGAAAAGTGGGACAGCAGTAATCCCCGATTCAAATGGAGGAGATTTAAGTGTCGAAAAATACATTTAAAGGGATGATTCCTGCTTTTGATGCGTCATAGAGGAGATTGCATTGCAATCGATGGACGATTTTATGATGGAACACCATTGAACCAGACTGGAGAGGAAAAGGAGGAGGAACTAAACCCACGCATTGATGTATAGAAAGATAGCAGAGCCGTTATCAATATTTGAAGTCTGCAAAGGAGCATGAGGGACGAGTAAGAAATGTTTGCACTAGTTCTACAGCAAACGTCTATGTGAGACAAACACCACTCTGGTAAATATAAAGTCAGCTACAAACAGGGGGAAACAGCTGGCTCCGAATCACAGGTAACAAAATATGCATACGTACACCATTTGAAACAGTTTTATTTTTTCCTTTAACCTTTTACTACAAAACTATAAATCTGCACCATCGTTTGTCGACACGTAGCGTTTAGTGCACTAAAGGCTACGAGTGTTTAGTGCTACAGTGTTTCATTAATGCATGAAGAGCAACCACAACCACTTCATTTCATTCTGTACAGGCGTCAAGGCATTAATTATGAATGGAATAGGTACTTGGACCCACTGATCCACCTACTGAGGTATGCTTGAAAAGGTTTAGAGAAGTGGAAATTTCAGCTGCTTAAGCAAACAAACGTATTGGATGGATGATTGGACCCTAAGGTGGTCACTGACATGCTCACATCCTGAAGAGAAAAAGCTGAATATATAGCGATGGGAGCGATGGTGGCGCATGGAGTAGAGAGGGTGTGCAAGGTTTGGCGGCTTGAACCCTGGCTGCCCCATGCGCCCTGTCGAAGTGTCCTTGAGCAAGACACCCAACCCCTAACTGCTCCCTGATGTAAAAGCCATGGGTTAAAAATGCAATGTAAGTCGCTTTGGATAGAAGCGGCAGCTAAATGACATGTAATGTAATATATATGTGTGTGTATAGATGACATTTGATATCTGTAACCGGTCACCCAGGAGCATTTCCCCCTTCCACCAAAGATGATGGACAGAACAAATCCCTCCCTACCTGCTATCTCAGTATAAGTTTGAAGTTCACACGTTCTCTCCGGGGACACGATAGATGTAAAACAGTCACATCTCTCTCACCCACCGTCATGTCAGCTGCCGTTTCACACTCAAACAGAAGGGATTTAACAAGAATAGGCCACTTGGTGATGATAAAAGAAATCAGCTTTGCTAGCACACGCATGGAGGGAGCCTATATGGTTAGCTAATGGTTTTCTATATGCACATAGAGGGAGAGGGCGAGTATTAAGTCTCTAGCAGAGCTTCTAAGCTACATACAAAAGACTCCTTTTCTCAGAGTAAATCAAGCAAAATGCTGCAACATTAGTGTTTTAATAAGCAATATCTTTATCTAATCAATTTTTCTTTCCAATCTTGTGCTGATTTACTTGCTAACGTAAAATTCCATTATATTCTGTTAAATTGAAAGCATCGATGTTCTGTCTTGACTTGACATCCAGTTACATTCTGCAAAAGAGGTTTTAATGAATAAATCAAAACCCAATCATATTTTTGACTCGTTTAGATCACAGTATGTCCATAATCATATGGCATGTCAGCCGGCCAGTTAGTGGGAGCGGCGTTTGTGAGTATTTGAGAATTGGAAGCAGTTTAATCTGTTGTGCTCATGCGAGCTGGGAGACCAGCAGCCGTGTCGCTTAATCCTTCCTCGTCCACCCGAGATGATGTAAGAGGAGGAGAGGAGAGTCCAATTCTGTCAGGTTCGTAAAACAGAGTAAACAAGAGGCAAATGTTAATCGGAATTTAGCGTAAAAACGTATGTGGTTCCTTTAGTTTTTGCTTTGTTACCCTGCAGAGAATTTTGATTTAATTCAATGGTTATCTTTACCATTTTCTCAGTTGTCCTTTTATCACTTGACCATTTCACTGATTTCTGTAACATCTTCCCTTTCAATGTCTTCAATTATATTATTCTTCACATGTTGTGTTTTCCTGTTTTCAATGCTGTCTGCTTAGAAAAGATCATTCTTGGGCCAATACCGATGTGAAACAAACGTACAAATGTTATTAGGATGAATACTTGTAATCTGACGAGCATATTTTTAGATTTCCAGTGAGCCAAATCTAGCTACTTTATCCCATAAAAACATGACAGATTTCACGAGCCGTCTGCAAAAAGTTGCGGCCATGCTGTATTCCTAAACATCCCCTCATCTCAACCTCATCCAGTGCTGCCTTGAATCTGACCTGATGCGTCCCCTCCAGGCTCCCTTCATCCATTTAATCCCATGTAACCAGGCTTTGACATGATGCCTTGTAGTCAGCAGCCGAGGCAGACCGATCACGTTACAGTAGGGTCAAAACAATGTTATCTGGAGCGCAGGAGGCCGGATGAAAGCTGCCCTGCTGCCGCCCTCCGCGGGAACAATTCACTAAGGGTGTAAAAGTGGCCCCGAGGCCCCGCGGGGCTCAACTGACAGGACGGGTCCGCAGGGCATCTCCCCCGTAGCCTGTCTCCATCATCACTGACACACACCTGCACACACCGGCTGTCCCTTCCTCTCGAATGCAAGATCAGAGGAGAATGTTTTCTCAAATAAATGTCACCACATTTCGGATTAAATGTAAAGGGTGAAGAGAGGTAAAAACACCGGTTTCCACTCAACAACAGGCCACCCTCAACATAACACTGAGAGGAAACAGAATGATTGAAACAAATGGAGTGATCATTTTTTCAAAGCAAGTCACGTTTGCTCGTCTGTGTCTTTCCTTACGATCCAGAACGTTGCCTCTAGAACGGAGCCGCTGGAGGAAGTTACAATACGTCTCTGGCCAAACCGCCGCTTCACACAACGTGACACAACGTTGCACAGAAGGGGACCGAAGGCTGCTCTTAAATCAAAAGGATGCAGACCGTCATGATTAAAAGATGGAAAAAGAAAATGGCAACATTACAAGAATCGTGCATGTCTGATTAGAAGGTATGAGAGAGGGGTTACCTGGGAGATCAGAGAGCGCTCCTCTCTCTATAATGTGCTTTCTATACAGGGTCTTCAAAACCTTGGCGCTGCCGAACCTCTTGAAGCGACTCTTCACGTTGTTGTAATACCATTCAAGAGACTGTGTCCTTAAAACCCTGCAGACGGGAGAGAAAAAAGGATGGGAGGAGGGAAGAAAGAAAAGATGATTTAAAGTCAAAACGAACAGATTGCAAAGAGACTGGCGGGAATGTGATCTCGTTTTAATAACACCAGGATTAAAACTTTCACTTCAAGCCAGACTTCTATTAAAATCTGCTTAAGTTAGGTGTCTTTCGTTACTGAAGTGAAGATAACATGGGACCGTTGAATAGAGAAGGATTTTTTTTAAGAATAAAAGTAAATTAAAAATGAATAAGGATGCGGTTTTGTATTATTTTTCGTCATGGTTTGTGTTTGAGTACAATATTTAAATCTCTTAGATTAAATCTTAGATTTGAAGCAAACCATTTATTAAGTCCTCTCTCGCTCTCTCTCTGTGTGTGTGTGTGATGGCTGTATTAAAGATATGAAAAGTATTTTTTTAATACAGAGGTTTTCAGTTGTGAGGTCACAATCTTTTCCAGGCTTTTCCTCATTCCACGTTGAACGGCTGGTCGGCCTACGAGCCAGACCTCGGGACTCAGCAGATCATTATGTAATCAGTAATTCTAAACGGAGAGGGTTATGAAAAGCCCTCGGAAAAGCGCCCCCCCCCTCTGCGCCGGCGTTTCGTCGGATTGCGTGAATCTCGGCCAACTTTGCGTTTAATCCCGCGGTGCCTCCTGCTCTGCTCTTGCTTTTTTTCACACCAGTGTCTCACACACAAAGGAGAGGCAAAACAAACAACACATGGACAGATTTACTGTGTGCAGAGACAAAACCACACACAATTTATTTACGCGCTATTCAATTCCATGTACAGTGTCTCACTGCTTTTTAAAAGATGAGTTGCAAGTAAACACAATTTTTTTAATGATTCGATACTGTATCCATGAAAGAAACCTTTGGAGTGTGTTACATATATATGTAATATGATGATATAGATATACATATCCATTATGATGAACATGTACACTGTGGTTTACTTTAAGTTAATCACACATGCAAGTTGATGCTTGTGTTCAACATGAAGTGAACAGGGTGAAAATAGCCATGCTAATAAAGGGACCCTGATGGCCCCTGAGGCACCGTGGGCTGCAACATCCATTCCACCCCCCCAATGCTTCTCAACCTCCCTCCTTCGTCTCCTCTCTTTCTCTTTCTCGGTGGATTTATTACCCTCAGCCTGTGTCAGCTGGGCTGCTCAATGGACCTCAGCTTCTTAATTTCATGCCACGGGTCATCCCAGTCTAGTTATTCTAATGGTGTCCGGCCGAGCTCCAGTGAAGAGGATGAATCTGGAAGAGCGAGTCCAAGGGGATGGGAGGCAGACATGCAAATAGATTCCACCTGAAACGAGCTGGAGCAACGAGGAGCGAAGAAAGAACTGCAAAAGATAGAAGAGGGCTGCAAGTAGATGGTGGAGGTGCCAAGATCAGCCAAAAGGACAACGTTTCAAGCTGGGATCCTAAGTCCCAACAAATAAGTGTAAATTAATCAGATGTCGGTTTTTCGTGTTCGAGTCATATAGTATACCAATATGAAAACATTGCGTGTCTTTATGTGTAGCAATACAATCAATGTGAATATACTTGTATTTGGGTTTAATTAAATATCTATTCGATAATGAATGAATAAGGAACCCAAGGCAATCCTTGTGTTGTGTGCAGCAGTGTAAAATGTCCAGAGAAATGTTGATTTTAGCATATTAAATTCAAAGTAAATGCAAATGTCAGCTCAAGCATCTGCTCGCTTCTGTGCCAGCTACAAAAAGTTGTTGAAAATAGCCAAGCGTTCCCTTTCAGAGAAAAAGAAGAGGGATTTAGGCCAGTGGGAGAGGCGTCTCAATGAATGAAGCATGACATTGCTTCCCTAGACTGATCTGATCTGAAAAAGATACAAAGACGGGAGGAGGAGAGTGTAGTGGATAAGCAAAAGGCTTTCAAGCAAGAGCCGCACTGCTGCGTGAGCTTTTGCAAGACACATTTCATAATGAGGCCGGGAGATTCCCCGATGCTCGGCTGTGGCATGAATAAGTAAGAGGGATTCCTGCCGATGGTCTCCTGACGCTGGGTTTACCCTCCCTCCATCATCACGTTGCCTTGACTGCTGAAACCAGCGAGGAGACGCCCAGCCTCTACTCCTCTCTCCAGTCATTTTGCCCTCCATACATCATAAGATCAATTTGCACATTTAATATGGGTCTAAATAAAATATAGAAGACATTATGTAGATGTGGAGTAAAAAGTATCTGGCTTTGCTGAGTTTCCACCTCCCCTGGCGAAGGAAAGCATTAGCATAATTGACTTTCCAAGCCTTCTAATGAATTAGTTCAGCTTCTGTTGAGGCTGCAGTGGAGAAGGGAGCAAAGGGAGAAGAAAGACAAATAGGGTTGACTTTAACACAACATTAAATAGAGTCTTTTGAAGACTTGCAGTGGCGGATATTAGAAGTAAACAAGACAAAGTGTCATTGTTCTCAGCTCTAAGTGCCTGATGTTCCGGAAGCAAAATCCCCCAAGTTGCAGGGTCTTAAAAAAAAAAATGTATGTGGGATTTTGAAAGAAAAAGCCAAAAATGTAGGTTTGCTGAATAAGAATTATTGGGACTCTACACATAACACTAATGACCGACACCACCATTTGGATCGAAAGGCAAGATCCCCCTTACTCTTTGCAATATTTACAGCGGTTAACTGCTGAAAAGCACACCAGATTCTCATCAAACCTGGGAACAGACATTTTAACCCGTTGGTATAATTAAAAACAGCATCAGTTTAGCAACAGGCAGGAAAACAACTCTCTCACAGCAGTGGTCCTGTACATAACCTTTGCAGGAAGCAGCTGGAATGCTGATCCCCTGCATGCACCTCTGTGATTGACATTCAGACGGAGAGAAATGGCTGAATATTAAAAACACCTCATCCTGCATACTGAGGAGTTTTTTTTCTGCCTCTTCTCTTACTTTCTACCTTCTCATCGTGTAGGTAATGCATGCAAATGGTGCGTGGCGTTCATTTTGATGATTTCAAATAAGACAAGTGGTTTTCATTTTAGAGGCTGTGTGCTCTTACAGTGAAATGCCATAGAAGTACGCTCTATGCGTTTCTGTTTTTCCATTATAGTCGAGCGGTTGGAAAACTCTCCCGTGCACAGCAGAGGGTCGTTAAATCAACAGACTGGAGACACATTTGCAGGACACATAGCGGCTTAAGTTTGGACATTTCTGTGCACATAGCTGCACAGCATCTGAAGTGGGGGGCTGCTGCTGCAGGTCGACGGCAGGCTTTTCAGCGTCACTTACCTGTGGCTTTAGAAAGTCTAAATATAGGAGCGTCACAGCTGCAGGAAAGGGTAAGGCAATTTACTCTGCCTTCCTCCGCCAGCTCCTTCTTTCCTGACCCAAAGCTGTCAACTACTCCCCCCCACTCTCTCCATCTTCTCCCCCACGTCTCCCCACCTCTGCATCAGCCGGCTCTTTCATCAGAAGTCCACCACACAGGGTGTTACGATCAAAGTTCAACGTTTACAGTGTTTGTATTGCCGCAATGAGAATACAAGACTTGCTTACAGTAAGACTGCAGCCAATTGTATTCTAATTCTACGTCTTTTTAATTCATGATTTGACTTAATTCAAGATGTGAAATCTGAGATGTTTCATGTGTCCATGGGTCTAAAGTGGTCCGTCTCAATTAACAAGCTGCAATTTTCAGTGTGTTACTCTATAGAATATAACATAATTGCATTTGAGTGGCTGCGGCATGGACCATCATTTGTCTCCAATAAGAGCTGCCAGTCAGCTGCACATTTGGGTCATTTTAGCAGCAAGGTCTGTTCAAAACGATATCGCATATAGGTCACTTTGAAACACTCCACAGTCCAAATCATACTCTCAATGAAATGAGTGAGCGGCACCAGCAGGTTTTCCCAATCTGCAGTTTATTTGAATATACCTTTTTGTGCTGTATATAGAGCACACGGGAAAGTGAGAAAAATCTTTCCTCAGCCTCCTGCTTCTGCCCAGCCAGGGCACCACATGGGATTTTAAGGGGAGCACGCAGAGAGGCAAAGCTCTGCAGCAGCCCAGCAATGTGGAAAATCTAGCGACAGAATAGACTGCGGTTACGCTTTCCACCACTCAAGCCTCCCCCCCCCCCCAGCTGGCTATTCTGTGCGGATAAGGAAAACTGCTGCTCCCTGCATCCTTTATCCGAGGCAATTGTGCAGAGCGAAAATCATGAAGAGCCGCTAAGACAACGAGATGAAATCGCCTGCAAATGTCTCTAATCAAAATGAATTTGTTAAACGACTTATGAAAACTACAAAGCCCACGATGGTAATTAAATCTCTTAAGTCAGGTGGCCTCACTGACGTTTTGTAGGTTTATTTTTTTCCAGGTCACTGCAGGAGTGGACACGGGTTTGATCCTCTTAACACCTCGTACAGGAAAAAAAAAATAGGCTGAAATAACAGGATTTCAGAGATTACACAAATGCGCAGGAAAGCTTTTTTTTTAAGGATTATTAATATTTTTCTTGCACCACATACATGCTGGTAGGCGTCCCTAGAAGAAAGGGACTTGTTGTTGTATTCACACTGTTATCACAGGATCAGCCATCTGAACTGGCAGGCGTCAGCTATAGATACACTCTATCGAATAAGAGCGCATTGGATTGGAGTCCAAAAAGTCAATAACGTGATTTAAACCCCAGACATTGTGCACAAAAAAGAAAAAGGAATTGCATCCTGATGCTGCCAGAGCCCAATGTGCCCAAGTGTCACTATTATCAGCCTGTTAGAGAGCAGAGGAAACCAGGCTGACAGCACCAGACTACACATGCTGCTGTCACCTGTGAGACGGGAGAGAGGAGCAATGGAGGGGAAAGAGAGGCCAGAGGGGGGGGGGGGGGGGGGGGGGGAGTGATATACAATCAAAGGAGGACGAAATGGCACAATGAGCATGTTAAGATAAAAGGTCACTGCTTTGACTGCATCATGGAGGCATATGAGGGCATTCATTACATGGGATCTATTTTTAGATATCTCTTTTCAAAGCAGAGCCACCATCGTTGTAATACACGTGAATCGATCTTTAGTGGGGAATAAGGGGAAGCAGGTAGGCCATATTTAGCGGCAGTGTGTTTTGAGTGGATATGTGTGTGTCTGATAAGCCACGTTGCTATGAAAGAGGTTTTTTTTTCTTCCCTCAGCAGAAAAGGGCTTACAGAAGCTCCCAACATTAATCATCTACCATACTATCTACGTAACAAAGGTATTTAATTAAAATAATATGAATGCCATTTACAGAAGTTTATCTCTGATAATGAATTTAATTTAAAAAGCTCCAACAAGCGTTTTACATTTTACAGTTTGTACTCGTGTCTGTATGTTTTTTCTTCTTTAAATCCCCCCTGTGTTTCAGTGACCTCAGGCCACATCCTCCACTCTCCTAAGTGAATTTCTTTGGAGGAAAGGCAGCCAAAAAAACAGGCCGATAAGGTCAGCCAGTTCACTGCACCTCCACCAATTAGGATGCCTTGAATGCCGTGTTCCTCAAACAAGCCTCTGGCTGCACTCACCCCGCGTGCAGTTCCCCATCAAGTTAAGTCGCACAACACCAAGCAAAAAAACAGAAATTGCCGGGAACAGGAGCCTTTTCTCACAGCTTTCTTAGTCTCACTGTATATCTGCTGTCTGATGTTCTGAATACACCCCCCAATTCCCTGACAATTGGTGTTGAGAATGAAAATATGCAGGGAAAGCATATGCATATGTATTTCCTTTTGAATAACTGGAGAAAAACAACAGCTGGACAAAAACACATATTTCCTTTCATGAACATTACTTAGAGGATTTGCAACAAACAAAAGTAAAGTTGAAGGACTGCGTCTCATCTCCTAACGGATGGGATTCTGCGCAACGCCTCAGATCCTCTTTTGCCATTTCAGCGTGAAACTTTTTCTCTCCTTCAAGTCGCTGCTAATGGGCATCTTTTTGTTTCCTCAGAAAAGCTCACCGAGCTCCAGCCTCGAGCTCCTTTGTGTTTTCTGGAGCTCGTGTCGACCCACCTCAAAGACTTTGTGCTCTTTGGTCTCGGCCTCGCATCTGGTGGAGAGCTCAACAAGCTTCTCCTGCTGGCAGGCAATGTGCTGCCCAGACACCCTGGAGGTGAGCCTTCAACACCTCCACCCGAGGTGCCTGGAGCCTTGTTCTCCGCCTAACTGACTGGGCTCCAGCTGCTGGACTCGCTTATTGGAGCCACAGGCTGGCATGCTTCAGGATTAAGGTCATGGTTCAGCCATATTTTCCTCTCACCCATCGAAATGTCTGAAGTGAATGGTTTTTTTCTGCCATTACAGTTGTTGCAAAGCTGCTGGTGTAAAAAGTGTTTCCTTCATGTTGAGTTCCGGGTCTTTAGTTTTTCTATTAGCGGTTATGAAGCTTCCCCGAAAAGCTTGGGAGCAAATTTAGTTTATTTACATCTTCACTTTCCCGCCTCCCCCTGGCGATGATTTGAAAGAGAAACAGACAGCTTGAAATCTGCAACAATCCCCTTGACCTTTTTTTTGACATCATATAAATTGGATGCATTCGAACGTCGCTTCGCTAGCATCTTGTGGTGTCTGCTCGCGTCTTTAATTGAAGACCATCCAGCTCAGAAATTCAAATGTCTCGTTTCCAAGGCTGGCGCCACCTGACATGAGGATGTTAGTTTAGTAAATTAGACCACAAAAGCTGCATCGCTCTCAGATTGTTCGCAGGTTATCGCTCTGCTCGGATATATTTTCCTTCTGCCACCATCCTAACGTCTGACATGGCGTCTTTGTCGGGCTGCAGACACACGTGACCCCCGACTTGAGCCACACGCTCGCCGGTGGAGAGCAAACAACGCTGTACCGCCTCAGTCTGCTAGACGGGGCGTGGGAGACGGATGGCGATGAATCATTGATGCCTGGCACGCAGATCACAAACAAACCCACAAGAGCACCCACACACACACACACACTCAGACGCACAGAGGTAACCTCTCTCTCTCACACGCATCCGTCCTTTGTGCATTTACAGCGTGGTGTTTTTTCTCAGTGCCATCCCTGGTTTTGCTGTGACAAAGACAGATGGGGGATTGAGAGGGGAATGGCTCAGCAAAGGGAAAGGATAAATCTCCCTCTGCCCTTTACTTTGGTCTGAAATAACATTGATAGCTACTTTTGGCCCTTTGTCCATCTTAGAGTTTTGTAACCATCCCTTTTTTTAAATCCCCTTTATCTCCCTTATCTGTCACTTCTTTCACATCTCTTAGTCTTTTTATCCGATCAAAACCTGGTATCTATCTTATATTATCTGGCGAGAGAGATCACAGCAGCAAAGGGTTTTTGACATTCAGGAGAAAAATGTGACACACTTTTAAAAGGTCAGCAACAGAGCGTGCTTGAAATGATTCTGTTGAATTGGTTCCTATGACAGTGTTATAAATCAAAATAATTTAAAGGGCTGGTGTTTGTTTTTGATGCAAGGGAAGCATGTCAGACTGCAACATGGTGGTCATGCACGGACGGCTACCGTATAATCAGACCAGGGATCACTCGAGAACTGTACATTGCAGAGGGGGGATGGTGTGAAGTAGGAGCGAGGGGAACAGATTGCATGCGAAGACGGACGCCATAGAGACAGAATACGGCGCCATTCATCAACCGACTGCCCCGACTGCGGATCACAAAACCACCGCAGTGCGAGTCGACACATTTTTGGCCTTAAAGCTCCTTCGCCATGGGGGTGGTTTATCATATTATCATAATTTAATCTACAATACATTATATCCAGCCTTTTAATTACCCTCGGAAGCTTCATTATGATGAAATCATCCGCCAACTGTAACCGAAGTAAAATATGTGGGTAGTAATGAGAGCTGTGCAGAGATCACGTTGGTCGAGTGTAATGCGTGATTCACACTGCTGCCCTGCTTATTTGATCAATCCAAAAAAAAAAAAAAACTTGCCCTCTCCCTTTATTGTCATCATGCACACAGACAGGCATACATTTCTCCGCAGGCCAGTGGGCCGCTGCATTATTAATGCTGCCACACTGAGTAATTGAAGCCATGAAGCCGGGCATGTGGAGGTTGGAAGGTGGAGGCGTATCGATAACGTCCCTCCGTGCCTCTCTGTCAGAACGGTGTTGAGCATTTTCAGTGACCTCTGAGTGTGATCAGCGCCTACATCAAGGTGAGAGTCTTGGTCTGAGGGCAAAGTCAGTGTACGGACAGTTAGTGAAACGGTCTTTTCGGACATCTACTGCATTGCATCGTTGGCATCATCTGGGACAGCAGAGGCCTGTTGTTTCTCTGACAAGTACGGGACTGTTACGTGAATGTTGTTCATCGCTCCATTCAGACAATATTTATCTGATATAAAAAAAGAGAAGGCAGTGCAAGTGACACGTAAACGAATATAGATGTTGTCTACATGACTGAGATAATTCAATGTAACTAATGGCCATCATTGAGGGAACCTTGCCCTCCCTTTTCTTCATTAATTAAATCATTTATTATACAATTCTGTTGCTTTCATTTTTTGTTCATCAGTGCACAAGGACAGAATAACTAAATTACTGACTCATCTTGCAAGATCAAAATGTCCCCAGCAACCCAACGGCCCAACAAGCCTATTCACAGCGTTTGTTGCTTTGAATATTGCTAATTCATTCATGTTAACATGATCAGTTCAGACTATGATGCATCAACGGGACCTTGAAATGTTACGTCTGACCCAGTTGGATCGCAGTTGTGACTTTGATTTATAGGATTGCATCGATACAACATAACAGGAAACTGTGTACTGGATGAATTCATACACTATATTTGTGACTCCTTTTCTGTTCATGGAGTTTCACATCTGTAATAGGGATAAAAATGTCTGAATGTCTTTGTGCATGTAAAGTGGACACAAGTGACACGGTAAACACAATTCTGATGATCGACAGGTGGCGGTCACATGCCACAGTATTCTTCCATCCAGCCGCAAAGCCCGGCAAGAAACATAAATGTAAAAAACACTCAATTTAATAGACTTCAAGAAGGTTTCTGTTTGGTGCAGAACACAAATGGACGTTCATTTATGTGGCAGAGCTCAGATTGTCCCGTTACTGTGACAGCTGCACTCGCATAAATGTTTAAAATGTCAATGTAAATGCCGGACAGCTAATTGTAAGGATAGGCATACAAATGTGGCGACCCGCAGGGAGCAATGTAAGCGATGGATGCTGTTAAATCAGTCTTCAAGGAGGAAACACGAAGGACATAAATGTGTGAAGAAAGCCAAATAACGAACAGCGCCATGACTGCTGCCATAAAGCCTCGACACCACCCCCCCCCCCATACAGCTACAGCAAATGCAGCATGAGGGCGAAGTGCTCTGTGCGTGCCATGTGGAGGTGTTGATAAAGGGATTAGCGTGCGCGATGAGCTTCCCAAAATACGTGTTAGCTCTGCACTCAGACTCATTTCTCCCTTCTCTCCCTTATTTGTCCATTTGTGTTTTCGCCTGTCGCTGTGTTTGTTTCATTGCGTCTTTGCACTCCCGTGTCCCTGCGTCTGTAGATGTTTGAAGAGGCTTTTTGCGCCCGTCCCTTTGCCCTACATGTTGCGTTGCATCCTAGCGTTTATTTGCCCGCAGGTATCTGAGGCAGTGACACCCGGGGGGGGGGGGGGGGGATCCTCTCTGGCAGGTACAGGCAATCTCATTTTTACCATTAGTGCATCACCAGCAGACTTAGAGCTAGTTGGGGGGGATATCAAACACTCCTTCACGCTGGCTGGCAGGCTGGGAAAACGGCGTTTGCTGCAACCAATTTGCCCGAGATGTGTATGTTGAAGTAAACAGAAACAGAGTGTGAAGATGTGCGTCCTGCGGCTGTTTGGTGGCGTGAAAAATGATCCCAGCTCGAGACGAGTGCAGAGGAGCGAGGGGGGGGGGGTAGAGATACGGAAGGAGAGAGCGAGTAAGAGAGTGAGAGTGAAAAACGTCGACGGTGAGAGAGGGAGGGGCCCGAAAGACAGAAGAAGACCTTCATTCAAAATGCATGAATCTAGTACAGAACCTGCATGGTCTCTAAAGTAGGTGAGCGCGAGCACACTTCAAACAGCAGCCAGTTTCATTCACACAGAAACAAATAGTCGGATATGTAAGCGTCCACAGCGCACATAAGGCATCAGTGCATCACATCGAGCAAAAATGAAAGAAATGACCCCCAGGACCAGATAGATTTTCCTTTTTTCCTTAATTCTGCGGCGTGCCTGCTCTTGTGAGCTGCCCTGCAGGGTGTACAGGCTTGCTTTGTGCCCGTGTGTGTCTGTGTGTGTCAGCTGGAAACGTGTGCATGTCTGCTTGCAGCTTTGATAGCTCTCCCATTGGCAGCCCCGGTATGAACGAATGCTTTGATCCCTTTTGAATCAAACAGCATCACACGAGTTCCTGTGCTGCCGCTCTGAACAAATAGCCCAAAAGAAAGACAAAGAGAGAGAGACACACACAGACACAGAGAGAGATCACTTTAGTTTTTTTCCAGTAGTTTTTGTTGCTCTGGGCCCTCTCTGTGTTGCAAGAGTATATATATGATTTCCTGTGGTCTTTCAACTGCCAGCAGCCTAATAATACTGAACAGTAAGGTATTCCTTTTGTAGCAAAGTCAACTTTTTGTAAAGGAAACGAAAGCCAGAATCCCAGTGCCTGTTTTCTGCAGCTGAAACTGGTCCATAGCAAAGATGGTGGTGCTTTTAAAATCATTTTGAATGTTATGCTTGATTTAGGAATCAATTCAACAAAAACAAAAAACACATGGTTCAAATAGAAATAAAGAATTATTTAAATTACCAAAATATAATGAAAATTTTCCCCAGCAAAGGCCCGGTTATATGAAATATAGAATGACTAAGGCCCAAAAATACCGGGAGCCAGCCAGCAGCAACCTGCCAGTCCCAGAAGCCCAGGAGGTACGGACCTCATAACATTCAATGATTTTAAACAAATGAGATCAAACAGCACTTCTCGCTCGGGTGGGAAATCCTGACTCAACAAGGTGAGTCGAGTGCAGTCCGCTCTGCAGCGAAGCACCGCTAAGCCTCAATTGAAACCCCTGAAAAATGGGAGAGGAGACACGAGACACAGAGCATTGATATGCAGAGCAATAAGGATGTGTACATTCACACCAACTGAAGTCCCTCAGAAATCCCACAGTACGCGGAAAGTGGGTCATCTGCATTAGCATACTCTGCTAATTGGTATTCATTGACATGAGACCTATTTGCCAGTACATTAAGTCCACACAGTCCATGCTTCAAACGCTCTACTTACTTCAAACGCTGCTACATACTTGATTAAACTATATGTCAAAACTATTGTTAATCAAACTTCAAGCGCTTATTTTCAGCCTTGACGTTATGAATCGAATGATGACATTTACTATTTTTCCATTTTTAACAAATTGTCTTGTACCTTTTCTCACATTCATTTAAAATTTCTTGTGTGGCCTATAATTACTTAAAAAGGCTTCTTTATTTGAATGACATTCAGGTGAAATTGGTTCCAATACATTTGTTTATGTTTTTTAATGATTATTTCTGGTAGCGTGCAGAAAGACCACTCTGGTAGTCCTCATAAAACATCATTGGAGTAATGGGACGTCCTCAGGTCCCATCATCATTCTTGACCTGCTGATGAGTAATGGCCAATCCAACACGCTCCAAATGCACTTTCGAACCACGACTTTCCCACCATGCGTTATGATTTATTTTTGAAATTTAATCCAAGTAATGAAAAATATTAAGATTATCAAAAAACATTTTACTTTTTTGCTTGAATAATATAACTTTTGCTATTATTAAAAGCATAAAAATTGTGGGACATCAAAGAGGGCTCTTGGTTTGACAGGCGAGGAACGGGCAACAAGTATAAAAATCTCTCATCTCTTTTATGCCACAGAGTGTTCACTGTGGCAGGAGATCAGACAGTGTGATCCCCCCCCCCCGGAGGATGACGACGCAAGATAGTTAAAGAAAAAGAGTGAGGGGAGGGCAAGAAAGATTACTATTAATCCAGCACTTAGAAGACGCTTCCATCGTTTCATGCCAAATTCATAGAAAGATACAAAGGCAAAGAGGACAAAGAGCGATCGTGATCCAAACATGAAGGGAAATCTTAATCAGAAAGCAGAGATTCACTTCATCTGCCAATTATGCAGCTCACATCCTCTTCTGCCAGCTTGTAGCCGACCATATGAGACAGGACTGGATGCGCATCCCACGATGGAGATGGTTCTGATTGATCACATCTGCAGAACCAGGAAGGGAAGATTCAAAGGGAATAGAGATTCAATGCAGGCATACAAATTCCTATTCCAGTGAATCGGTTACTGAAGTACACCAGCTTTCCTTCTTAAAAATGTAAATGGATTAAAAGTCGTGGCCTCAGAAGAACTAATTGAAACACAGACTTAACTTCTTTACCAGCAGCAATGTGACAGAGCAACCAGGAGCTGCACATAACTGAGTATACTAAGAATGGACTGTTTTTCACTCTCTACATACAGTGTATATATATATAGATATATATGATGTAAAAAAACTACTTATTAATATTAAGAGACGCTATCAAGGAAGAAAATGAAATACAATTAAATACAAATGAAATGTTTCAGTTTTGGTAGTTACAGTTTTGAGCAAATAAGTACAATTTAAAAAAATAAAAAAACACCAAGAATAAACTACGCATTTCACACAACGTAACACCCAGAGAGGAATCAGGCTCAAAGCAAAAGCAAATTTCCACCTTGAATGCAGCTTGCAAAGAACACACAGCTACAAAGCTGCATGTGTTGGTAAGCCTCTACAAGCTGTAAGGTGAAAGTGTTGTTTGTGCATCACCAGTGTCTCTGCTCTGTGATCAGTTTTCTGTCTCCAATCCCACTAACCCACAATAAAAACAACAAGTGGCTTTCGCTCCTGTTTCGATTCCACCAGCCAACTTACTGCATAAACCGATTTTGGAACCATGAGATTTCAAAATCACCTGCAGCTTGAGCACAGTGCGACACAATTGATTCCCCACATCACAGGAGCTGTGTACAGACTGTGCTGCCTCACCATAACTGGACCTGGAGAGGTGCTTATATCAGCGGAGTAACTTGTGTGTGTGTGTGTGTGTGTGTGTTTGCCTTTCTCTGTTTATGTATGTGTACTTGCAGGTTTACCTGAATAGCAGTGATTCATCATCTGCTACAGAACATCACCCCCGACCGAGAAAATGCTTCCATGGAACAAAAGGGGTCACACAATGGGGAGCAGTTACGAAACAAGAATCTACACACACACACACACACACACACACACACTCATACTGCACACACAATGAGATTGTGTCTAAAAATCGCAGCCGTAATTAAACTCTTGCACAAATTCACGTGTGGTTTCTGACTCAGGCTGTTTCAATTAATGAGAGCAGGGTACTTAGATAGATCTTCAACTAAGCCAAGGCGGGACCACCAGGAGGTGTTGGAATCTAAAACAGCGGTGTGCCGCGCTCGCTGTGCAACCTGTGAGGGTCTCCCGCGTGTTTCCGCCGCCGCCGAAGCCCCGACTGTGTTACGGAGTGCAAATCACCATCAAGAGTTACGATCGACTGGCGGCGGCTCCTCCTCCGTCAGCCGGGTTGGAAAGGAGACAAGGCCGCGGAACGGGGGGTGGGTTGAGATGAAAGGAGGGAGGGAGGCCAATCAGTGGCTCTCCTCGCTGTGCCTTCCGTTCACAGTGGCCTCAGCTGCACTCTGTCCACAAACTGTTTCAGTTGATGCAGAGCTTCCCGGGGAGCGTGGTGATGCTCAGGCTTCCACAATTTAGTCAATTTTCTGTGCTGATTGGGGTGAAGTTGTCCGAGCACGTTTGCATGAAGCGCCGCCGTTCACTTTGTCACGTGTGATTTAAAGGCTCCACACTGCAAAATGATGGCACCACAGTGTGACGAAGGAGAGGGGAGACTTCGGTTCTTCATCCACTGCGGCCCCGCAGCTCGCCGTTTTGGAAAAGAAACTGAGCCTTGCAGCCTTGCAATCCATTGTTCATCCATCTGCTAAAAACGGAGTAAACAAGTAGGGAGACACAAACAGACATGGGTATGCAAAGGCCTTGGTAAAGCCCGAGGTAGGGTGGTGTGCAAACATTTCATCTGCAGCCTGATGCTTTTAGGGGCACACCCTGCCCGCCAGAGACTAGTGTTGCTTAAAACCTCCAAAATACCCCCGCAAGGACGACAGAAAAAGATCACTCTTCATGGAGAAAAAGGCGTGTTTGTCTTTACATTCAGACACGGTTTGCTATTTTTGTGGGAGCATTTTGAGATGTTAGAATAATGTTCACATGCATAGAATATATTATCCATAAAAACAAGGGGAAGCAGATATTCAACTGCACACTTTTGTGGAGGTGTTAAAGGTGAACGCGGGTGGAAGGATGAGATGAAGGCTCAGAGAAACCATCAGTCAAAGGAATGTTCATTTCCTACATCTCAATAATAATATCTAAAATTATTATTATTAAAAAAAATTGAACGTAGAACATCTTTATCATCAGACTTGTGCGTCCGGATTTGTACTTACTAAATGTGCTGCTTTGTGACTGACAGTTTGTTTGGTGATATGAACCCTGCTGTATGTGTGTTTCATGTTATAATAATAATAATAAACCAATAATAATAAACCATTACAGTAGTAAGCCTCTGCAACTAACAGTATTTGCACGTGCTTGTTACCTGTCTTGCGGCCTGTTAGCCCATCAGCTCCTGCTTGGCCTTTAAGAAACAGGATTCAAACAATGAAATGCACTCGGTGTGTGTGTGTGTGTGTGTGTGTGTGTGTGTGTGTGTGTGTGTGTGTGAGACTCAATGCCGCACTTCAACTCCAGCAACATGTTTGCGTGTCGGCGTTTATCGGCATGGAGAGCTTATGTGTGGCTTGGCATTTACCAACTGTCTTACAGTTGTGCAAAACACCCCACACAGGTGATGATGTATTTCCACACATATGGAATTAAGTCCAACTGAATACAATCTTTAAGGAATGTAATGCCACAAAATGCACTTCAATTGAATTACATGCCCGGTATGGTGTGTGCTTAATGTGTGGTTGGGCTTATGTAAGCCTCTCCTCTGTGTGTGTGTCAAGTATAAGTTTGCAACAGATGCCATAATCTCCTTGCAGTCATGGTTTAGGATGAGATCATGTAAGCCATAGTGGTAGGAACAGTTTGTCACTCTAGTGTAATAATATTTCTGTGAACACACGCACACACACACACACACACACTCTCTCTCTCTCTCACACACACACACAGACACACACAGACACACACACAGTAAAAGGTACATCATTCCACGGCCTGAGGACTTTACAGGCGGAAAGCGGTCCATTTCTGAAGATTAAGCACAGAGAGCTGCAGTAGCTCAAATGTAAATGGGAAAAACTGAGACTTCATCAGGCAGAGAAAGCGGGGACAAAGAGACGGATGGTTTACTATAAAAAGGGACCAAAAACGAAGAGAAAGTAGAAAGGAAACGACAGAGGAACAATTTAATGTGAAATTTAAAGCTATATTCCCTCTGAAATAATTGGACATTTGTGATTTGTGTACTTTCCCCCTCTGTCACTCCCTCTCCTAATCTCTTTCGTCCTCCCCCCCCCCCCCCCTGCCCAGTCTTCCTCTCACTCTTGACCTTCATCTCTATTCATCTCCTGTGCGTCCCTTCAACATTCTCCCCACTGCTTTGGGTAGGAAGCCACAACACTCCAGTTTCCACTAAAAATGTTTTTGACTCCTTTCATTGAAGCATCGGCGCGTGTGAGTGCGATTATATGCCGTGTGTTTGTGTGTCGTGTTAGTGGACCGTGGTTGAGGATGCCGATAATTCCACCAGACTGCAAGTAGTCATGCTTGTCCCACTCACACAGGAGGGGAAGCTGTGTTTAGTGCGTGTGTGTGTGATATTGTGTGACTTATTTTTCTTACAGCTGCCATCAACACGCAAACATCTTCGGTTCTACCGCAAAATCCTTTACGTTCAACCATGGATGGCGATGTGCATCCTAACGGCACCTCCTCGTGGGTTTGCGTGTTAATGTACCTTTGCTTGCAGGCCTGCGTCTGCCTGGATGTACGTTCTGCGCGAGAGGGTGACTTTCGCCTCTGAGTGTGTCCATGTGTGAGATGATTACAAATATTTCCCTAGAAGGACGGCGTTTGTCATCGGCCACTTTGAATGTTCATGGACAGCCGGCGAGTGGAACCATTTGGCGTTCTGTTCCCCTCATGAATTGATTTGGTGTTTATGCTCAGCAGAATTCCCTCAGATGCTTAAAAGAGACAAAAAATAATAACATCTAGTAGGAGACGATACAGATAAGCCGATTATGAATGAATATTGGGATTTTTAACTGCTGCTACATTTAATTTGATGTTATTTACTTCTAAATGACACCATAAGCATTATATTCACAGCACAATTATTACTTATAGAACCGATCTATTGGAAAGCATGTCTTTGCGCTGTAGTTGTCGTCACAGTCTGTTTAGCATTGAATCAATGCATTTTCTTTGCAATCATCCACTCCAACAGTGGACTAATAGCTATTTGCAAAACAATCTTCGGGCGGCCACTAGCCTCGAGCTCAGCAGTCGCACAGGCTGTAAATCAGAGCCCCAAATGACACGACTTCACCCGGAGAGAGACAGTAATTCATCCTAAAACCCGATTTAAGCTCTTTTAATGCGCTAATGAAAAGTGCTGTATTTATACGTAGCTGGTAGACGGCAATGTTGTGACATCAGGCCCATCTGTGACTCGGTCTAAACTCCTAATGAGAACATTACTGAGCCGGAGGCTGAGGCACACGCGGAGAGAGCGATGGAGGGAAAGGAGCGGAGGAGAGTCAGAGGGAAGAGATGATCGATGCAAACCTTGCCACCTCTTTTTAGTGCCATCACCCCCCCCTCCTCCTCCTCCTCCTCCTCCTCCTCTTTGCTACCTCTCCTCCTCCCTCCTCCCTGATACACCAGGAGTCAGGGCAGCGCGTCGAACTCAATACACCACGCAGCAAAATAAAATCAATGAAAGACAGAAGAAAGGAACGCATAGCTGTGGGGTTGAAGGAAAGTAATAAGAGTGAAGGGGCAACGCATTTTTGACAGCTTTTATTTTTTCTAAACAACACCCAAGGAGTATTTTGTGGACAAAAGCATTGTATGTGAATATGGACACACTGCAGCTATCTATACCAAGCACATTCACTAATATCCTAAGCTCACAATCGATTTTTCCATGAATCCATCACAAACACTGACTCCGACACTCCGTGGTCGTAGTAATCTCCAAACCGCACCCTCGCTGCCCAGACAGAGACGGAGGGAGTCGGGCCACGAGAACAGCTCCCAAGGCTTTGCATCGACATGCAGGCACACAAAAGCCTAACGTGCATGGGAGAAAAAGTTCTCCAAAACACATTTGAATATAACCGTGTAGTCAGAAAGATTGTTTTCTCCTGTTAAATAAATCAGGGGTGCTTTCTTTAATATCTAGTCTGTAAGAAGGGGCGTGAGGTTGGAAAACACGCTGACTGACTGACTGACACTATTTATTGCTGTCCTGCCGTGTCAACATCTGCCCGTGTGTGTCTTTTTGCAGCAGCGTGTGCACATCGCCATTTCACCCCAACGCACACGTTCCTTACACTCGCACCTTTCAATTCATCCCCCCTCCTTTACCCACTGTTTCATCACACTCTCCCTTAATGGCCCCATCGTTTCCCTTCAAACTACCAGGAATTTTAAAAATGCAGCAAAAATGCTCAGAACATTCTTTTCCTTTGGGAACTGATATGAGAGTTCAATGTCCAGAATCCTCAAATCCACCCATCCCTGCAGCGCTGCCTCCCAAGTCCTGCGTTGAAGCGCATTCATTCTTTCATTCACTTTTCCCCCCTCTCATACGTCTTCTTCAGTAGCCATATTCCTGATTCCCTCTCTTTCAAACCCATCTTTTCCCCCACAAATGTTTCCCCATCAGATTCCATCCCACTTCGGCGCCCTGCACTTTACTAATTCACGCCTTCCCTCGCATTTCTCTTTCGCATTCATTCCTTCGTTATTACTCTGATCTCTCCCATCCTCTGCCGCCGGTGTGTGTGTGTGTGTGTGAAAACACTAACCTGCCCTTCTGGCATGCCGAGCAGAGCCACGCTTTGTCTTTCTTGTTGTAGGCGCAGCAGGTCTTGCAGACGTTGTACTGGCAGTCCAAGCACAGGCGCTTAGGATTGAGCAGGAAGGTGAAGGGCGCGCAGCAGCGGATGCAGCAGTGCTCGTTGAAGCGGTGCTGCTTGGAGAGGATGGAGCATCTGCTGCCTTCCTCCGCCAGCTCCTGCTTCATCTCGCTGAAACCGCGAGGGGGAGAGGGAGGTGTAGAGAGAGAGAGAGAGAGAGAGGACAGGAGGGGGAGGGGGAGGGGGAGAGAGAGCGAGAGGGCGGTTGAGCGTCTGGTCGAGAGGTGAAACGTGAAGGCGGCAGAGGATGGCGATGCGGAATAATTGGGGGAACTGTGGCTAATTAAAAATCTAAAAAAAAGGGTGGGTACCGGATCGAAGTGGAGTGAGGGCTGAGTGGATCATGGGCTCGGTGAAAACACTTTTTCCGCTTCCTCTCAGTCTTACACGGATTCTGTGGAATTAACACGACGGCTGACATTTAAATTTGGGAGGACCTGTCACGGCTTGTTTGCCCACATCGGCCAACACAGCTGAGGAGAGCCCAACACGCACGCCTTCAACATCCTCAAATAGAGATAAAGACAACTGTACCTTGTTCAATCAGGGCACTGTGAGGACAACGCAGATGAGAATAATCTGACGTCGACAGTTCTAAGTTGAAGGTCCGTTGATGGGTGTTTCATGGTCAAAGCTCATGTAGCGTGCGAGGGAAACCTCATCGATGAAAGGCCTCCACAGTCCCAGTCCCTGGAGAGCGGTTTGGGCTCCATGCCAAATGTGGGCTTGAAACTGCGCTAATAAAAGGAGCACCGAAGAGCAGCACAGTCCCACTAATCTTAACGCCTCAGAGAATTGTTCACACTAATGAACTATTAGGATTATAGGCAGGAATACTTGACCAAAGCTTATTTAAAAGTCACAAAAAAATCCACAACGACAGCGGACACTGACATTGTTTTCTCCCCGACAGAAGAGTATGATTTTTATATTTGAAGACTGATGAAACTAAAAAGAGATACAAGATAACATGGATGGTTAATCAGTGTGTTAACAAGCACAGCAGCTTTGCTATCCGAGACCTACACTAAAATGTTCACATAAATTATGCACATTGGTTTTTCACTCTGTAGGATTTGGGCTGACTGTGCAATGCACCAAAGGCAGTGGCTGCAATAAATAATGGAATGTTTGGCATTGATATCATATACCTTTCATCATTAGCGCCTATTGCACTTGTGTAAATGACATTTAAAATAATAGAAAATGAGGACATGTGATACGCTATCACCCATCAGTTGCCATCCATTAGGCGCCAGTGGAGGATGTTGCTGCTGGAAAGGTGTGAAAGTGTGTTCGGCTCAAACGGGCAGTGAATAAATTATTCAAGCTGCTCTTCTATACACTACACGCAGCCATGTTACAGCACACAATGCGCTCACTGATCTTGAACATTCACAAACCTAGAGGAAGCAGATGCCGTGTAATTTGATAGAATGAAAGGTGTGTTTAAACCGTTGACTGGTACTGTATATGCTACAAGATATGTGCAAAACATGGACAAAACATGTCCTTGTTTACGAGTCAGTCTGAGCCAAAACACGGAATAGAACACAAAATGTTTAGAAGCATCCGAGGCCCGACTAATCAACAAAGTCATAGACACAAAATTACATCTATGGCAAATACTGGTGCTGGATGCAGCATATTGTCAATTTCCTGTGTGTCTGGAGCCAGTGGGGGCATTGCAATCTCCTGCTTCCCTAAGTTATTAACGCTGCTCCACAAGCAGATCCTCTGCTGCCTCACTGATTGCTTTTCACATGCATCATTAGACGCAGCATATTAACAAGATGAACAAACCATTTTATATACAGTGTCGTGTGAGAATGAGTGTGGGGGGGGAGGGGGGGGGGTGCGGGCTGAAGGGCAGTGGTTGACACATGCATACTGTGGATACTGACATACACCCAATTATGCATCAAGATGATCAAAAGGAGGTTTTGTATTCTGCAAATGGAAGGTCACAGCTGCCGGGAAATGGTGGCCCCCGATCAAATTAAAACAATCTTAAACAAACCCCCAGGCAACGTTGAAGAGACTCTCCTCGTCCGAGCTGCAGCAGTTGGGTTCCAAAAGAGCCATATTATATATATATATATACCCCAAAAAGGGTAAAAGCCTAATAACATACACTCAATAACTCAAAGAAGCCATTGCCTGGAAATCCTTTCCTTCAGTTCAGATTAGTACTAGTACCTCCCTGTGTGATACGGGTTTAATGAAGAGCCCAGTTAGGGCGGCTAGCTCCGGCCATTTAATTACACGAGTAAGAGAATATACGCATATATCCAAGGACAAGAGGGGTTTGTCATGCCTGGTGTCGCAACATATTAACTCACATCTCTGTTAATGAGACATGAAAACCTGTGCTCATTTAACGGCCATGACTGGAGGTACATGTGGGTCATCCGGGTGCTAGTAAGGTACAATTACCTCATAACAGCTAAGCTTACTCTTTATTAGCAAATTGCCCTGTTAACTTGAATGGGTAACATTAGCAAGCAAATATATATTTCACTTTCCAATTATTCATATTATAACAGCTAACATGGATTTCTATTGTTTGAATCCATGGACTCAGGACACGCTGGAGGGATTATATCTCCCAGAAGGAGCTGGGGAATGTGGTGAGTGAGATGTAGGTCCGGGTCAACCTGCTGGGCCTGCTTCCACTCCGACACGACCCGCAGATAAGTGGAGGAAAATGAATGGATGGGACATCAAGTCACCACGGCCACACAGTAGTTTTGCCTTCGTAAAACTAATTATTTAATTTCAGATGTGGGTGATTTCATAAGGATAGCAGATGGATATTTTACCTCTGTGGTTAGAATAAACACACGAATCTGTTGGAGGTTTATGTTACTATGCCGTTTACAAGGTTTCCTACAGGCTGCCAGCCCAGCCGTAGCCATCTTGTGAGCTATAATCTGAAAATCCTCATACACACACACCATTGGTTTACGGCACCTTTCCTACCAAGTGATCCATATTTATTTTCATACGCATTCGTCTTCTATACCACTTATGCTTAGAGGGTCGCAGGGGGCTGGAGTCAGTTAACATGGGGCGAGAGACTGACTACATCCTGGACTGGTCGTCAGTCAATCGCAGGGCTGACAGAGATGAACAACCATTGATTTTTTTTGTGGGGATGCAATCAACTACATTTGTAAGAAAATATATTTGTATATACACTGTACAGCATCCTTCAAATCAAACATTCATTTATTGAGGCATTCGACTGCATACCACCTCCATACATACATAAATAATGGACATAATCAGTAAGCGAACAGCATAGGTCTATTCAAAACTGAAATGGAATCAAACACTATTTAAATGTACGCAGGCTGCAGTAAAAGCTCTTTTTTCTCCTCGCTGCACATGAATTTTCAGCATGTATTAATGCAAATAAGAGGACCGAACATAAAAAGATCTACGATACCCAGGTTTACATGCAGATAATGTCTTTTTGCTATATGTAGAATACCCTGAATGTAATGCCATGCACCACGATCAAGCTAAAGATAAACAGATAGCATACTGAAGAAAGGCCATGTTGGCGCATTGTTATCCCAGTATTAGTTAGAGGGGAAGATCCTGTAGAAAATGAGCTTGAAATGTTGCAGAGTGTCTTGGATCATGTGCTTTGATCTGCCTGTTGGAAACCTCCAACACCAGTATGTTCCCCCAGTAAATCATGCAGCCACGCAGCAGAGAAGAGGGAGCGCACCTGTGTAAGGAGAGTGTGTGCATGCATGTGTCGAGTCCGAGTGTGTTCGTGTGCGCTTGCTATTGATCTGAGTCAATGTGCATTTCCAAGTGTACAGTAGCCAGATGCACTCGGTAATTGGGAATTGATTAAAGGTTTTTCAGACGCTTAAGGGGCTTTTAGTTGAAAGTGGGCAATTTCAAGTGTAAAGATGTTGCCTTCCTGTTTCTGTGTAGATGATGTGAGAGAGAGAGAGAGAGAGAGAGAGAGAAAAGCGGCAATTTCAGATCCCTCTGCTACTTCAGCACAATGGACAGCGCCATTGATCCATCAATAAACAGCACTGTGTGAAGCACTTCTGGGCCACTTCTGAAACGCGCTGCAGTGCGTCTGGTGGAATCACACGCATCGTCTACAGTGGTGGCCATCGGCTCCAGCGGCGGCATCTCAGCCTGAACACGGTGCAGCTCCACATGATGTAGGCTATTGATATTTCACAGTATTTGTTCAGGGCCAAAGATCCTAACTTGCACAAGCCTCGGTCAGATAGAGGATCAATGACCCCGGCAGCAGTAGTCTCACATTTACAACTAAACGACTCTGTCCCTGCACTCTTCCTGCTACTCGGGGTTGATGCGGAGGAGGAGGAGGGGGGGAGTGAAAGGTTAACAAGCAGTACGCATTTTGGCTCAATAAAAGCACAGAATTTGCATCTGGACCCCGACTGGGTGATGCCGGGCTACGCGTTTCATCCCACTTGAATGGCAGCTCCGAAAGAGCACAAAGGGAACCACTGAAGGGATGCTCTACCCCCTTTCTCCTCCGCAATGCAGTGGCATGTGTGTAACAGATGTCGGGGTTGTCAGTAAGCTGTTGATTAAGGTGAACGTGTCAGAGGGCTGCAGCGCACAGACAAAATCACATCGCTTGTAGGTGGAAAAGGGGACATTCCTCTCATCTGCGGAAATATAATTGAATATCTTTGTTCACTGATCAATTTACAAGGTAGCCCGGAAGAACGAGGTTTAAGGAAGGTAAAGTCATTCTGAAAGTCTACTTAGTTCTCCTGCAGGATGATGTGTGCTAAAGTTCTTATCACACAGAACAGGACAAATTACTTGACGGGAACTGTACATCAGCACTCTTATCCATGAAAAGGTTTGACAAATAGCAGTTCTGGCCAACAAATATCCTCATAAATGTATCTATGACAACAGTGGAGAGTTTTGAGCTGAGACGGAGCCAAAGAGGTAATTTTCTGCGGTCAGTAAAATAAACGGCTGGAAATGATGGAGATAGAATCACTGCAGTCATCGTCCTCTTTACTCGCACAGTTGACATCTGGTGGTCTTTGCCACTAACACAGAGTTAAATATTTGTATGAACATCTCTCTTGTCATGACAACATAAATATTAAAGACATACGCGTAATATAATCAAAATGTATGGAAAAAAGTACCGTCTTAGAAAAAATGAATTCATGAAACTTTGAAGGCAGCAAAAATAATATAAATAAATATAACAGCTATTCCCTACAGCAATCAGAAAATTAATTAGTTTGCCTATGCTCTTTATACTTTTATATTTTTCCTTATACTTTTTTATAACATAAAAAAACAAAGTAATCATACATTAAAGAGAAAATAAACAATAGTACTGCACAGGGTCAGCTAATAAACCAGGGGATACCATAAGATGCGTAGTGATAAGAGGTCAGGAATAAACAACAAAGCTGGATATTATGCAACACAGCAATACGGCATTGGAAGCATTGTTATGGAGCATCCTGAAGAAAACCACTGCAGTAGGATCAGCATGCTAACATGCTCACAATGTCACAGAGGAACCAACAAAGCCATCCCTATGAAGCTGTATGCCACAACTGTAGCAGAAATTATTTGTCATTATATATTTGGCTTTGGTCTGAAAAAAAGCTTGTTTTATACTGAGCTCAAGCTTCTTTGTGTTTTGTACAAGAATGTGGCAAATTTATACAGCGTACATTATTGATCGTGTTCATTTTTATGGTGGCCTTGGTGTGGTTTATTCATCCACTGCATGCACGCTTTGCTACTCCCTTTCTCTTAACATATCTAGAATATCAGCCACAGTGCAGCCTTAATGTATGTCATCTTTTTCTTTTATCCAACAAATCCAATCATTTGGCAGGCAGTGTAGGATTGAGATGATCCCAACAGTGATGCTGCTGCTAGTGTTGCTCTCCCTTCCGCTTCCCCTATGAATTGGAATAAACAAAGATTGTTTGTGTGTATATATATATAAGAATCTCCTACACACACACTTCACACAATGTCAAAGAAATAGAACGCCTGATGTATTCAGATCACTTAATGTCCCAACACCCTCCTTCTTGTGCGTGACGTCCATCTGCAAAAGCCTGTGTGGTGTCCAAAACAATATGTGCGCATATATACTCGCAATAAGCAAACGGTGACATGAGAGCAATACCTGACACCTGTCCAAAACCCCCTTCGTTGAGTTTTATCCGCAGGGACTCATTCTTTCAGCCTCACCAAGCACACATAACGACCTGCTTCATCTTTTCACATACATCACATCAACCCTGCAGGCTTTCCAGACTGTTGAGCTAAGAGGTATGTTAGTAAAAAACAACAGGACAGACGCAAGCATGCATGAAGACATTTAAAAAAGACATAGGGACCTATCTGTGAGGGATGCTGCCATCTCTGATGAACGAACATGAAGGTACAGTCTGTGTCAATACTATGAGGCAGGAATCATTTCACTTAATACGACATACTTTAACTACAGTGTCTTTCACGACAGTGTATTCAACTAATTACCGTGACATTTTAAATAATAAACTGCATTAGTATTTTGTCAATATCATTTTGAATTGAAGTAATGTCAGTACTGAAGCGCATGTACATATACTCTCAGTATTAATATTGACGGGGCTGAATTCATTTTAATGGTGAGTTTACCCACAGCTTTACTGCAAAGTCAGAGCAATTATCAACAGCTATATGCAGGAGAGGAATCAATTACACACTTGAGGGCAGATTATCAGCCTGTCGCTGGGTTTGTCACGCTCACTTTTAACTCTTTCCCGTCTTTCTTTCATCTTCATACTTCACACCACGTCTCCCCCCTCCCATCTTTACTCCTCTCCGCTCACCCGGAACTGAAATGAAGCCTCGGGGCGATTGGGGAGACTTCACTCTGAACCAACTTTGGCTGGTGATGATTATCCAATGAGCCAATAATGAGGCCTCGCATTGGGAGACAATCCAAGTCAAATGTGTGCTCCGCTGATAACATTTCCAATCAGAGGGGTTTTGCCTGCATGGCAAAAAAATAGTAGTAATATAGATAGTCAGGTACAAGTGAGGGGATTCATTTTTGCATTCTCGGATTATTGTTTTGACCATCCCAAATCCTCCTAATGTATACATTCCTTTTCCCAAAACACTGGACCTGTTGCCATGGTGTAAAGAAATAAGATGAGAAACAAGTTTAAAATACTGAATTTCATACTTCATAAGGGCATAAGGGTACAGACCTAACAAGAGCAAAAGGAGGTCCAAATCCTCTTAAAAACCAAATAAAGACTGCTCTCAGAGTATTCATTTAACTGTATATGTATTTGCTCAACTCAAAATCTGCCGTTTATCAGAATCTCAAACCCTGGAACTCCCTCCATCAAACAATCAAAAGCTCCAGCAGACCGCTTCTCCCTCCTTTCTTTCCTTCATCCAGATACAGCACAGATTAGCAGCTTTAGCCTTTTTCAAGCCACAGTAACTGGCGCAGATTGTTCTTTCCTCTGCCGAATAATCCCTATTCACACAGGAAAAGCAAACCCATTGTGCCAAAAGTGCAGCTAGAGTGTCAACCGAGCCGAGGGACGCCAAAGAAAGGGAGGAAAAGCAAAGGGAACGGTGGTGGCCACCGAGCAGACACCCGACACCAGTGCCTCCGTTGGAGGGAAATGAACTATTTGCAATGAACGGGGAGTCATTCGTTGTTAGGCTGCCACGAGGAAACAATGGCAGTCAACAGTGCGATTCAAATACCCTGCATGATTCATAAATGTGAGCGATACATCATAATACCCGCTATTCAGAGGATTCCCATTACCAACTTTTTATAATTTACTTTACGTACACCTTTAAAACCGACAACTTTAATCCACTTCCCCCAAACAACTTCTGTTCAAAATGTATTGAACATTCATTTTAAATTCTCGACCTACATCAAAGTACTTTAGCTCGCTCCTTTATTATGTTACAGTATGTACAGTATTAGACGTAAATGGCGGCAGAGGATGCGCTGCTGTGTGTTTGGACGACTATTTCTGAGGCAACAAAGACGCAGAGCTACATCAGAGCTACAGCAGAGCATCGCTCACTGGGTTCCCCTGTGATGAGCGAGGAGAGACGCATGCGGGGGGGGGGGGGGGGGGATTGACGAGAATGAATAAGGATAAGACACACAGAGGGGAATAGTTAGGGCTGAACCGAGCAGAAGAGAGGAGGGAGTTATTTTTGGTGGATGCCAATTCCATTACAAGGAATGGGAGTTTGGCGGTGGATGTGACATAATGGGGGCTCTTGTACAAACAGCGATTCAAGATCCCTTTGAGACTCTGAGGGAGCCTGACCAACAGATAGAGCCCACCTGGTGTACTTCAGTGTGTGTGTGTGTGTGTGATTGTGTTTGTAGGCTGATGCAGACACACAGAGTCATCAATCTCTCTCACTCACTCACACACACATTAAATCAATCTGTTACACACTGTGGTAACAAAAGGCTGAGGGAATTTTGACTTCATAAACACAGCTCTGAAGAACACACACACACACACACAGTGTGACTGATTGTTGTGTCACACGCACAGATCCTGGGAGAGCAGCTTTTGTTGGAACTGATTTGGTTGAAGAAAAAGCTGAATATTGCATTGAGTGTAGATAAAAAGCTATTGATTGCAGCCTGAGGGGAGACATTATTTCTAACGACACAGCACTTTTGATTTGAGCCCCACAACGACTTCTAATGACAGAGCGGGGAAGCAGCACATTTGATCAATGCTAAGTGCATTTCAAATGAGTGCCTCAATTTGATCCAGCCACGCAAATCAGAGATTCATAAAGACGACAAAATGAAAGAACCGCGAACTGAAAGATTTAAGAGAAAAATAAAGAAAAGCTTAACAAACAAAAGGCAGAAGAGAAGCATCCAAATGATCATGACCGAGTGTCCGTGTAGCGTTATTTGCTAACAGATGTGGATAACAAACCAACAGACCTAATGATAGATAGACAGGCCCGTTGGCTTCATGGTAATAGGGCGCCCGGCTAATTGAGTCAACACTTTCCTTCGGTGGCTTTAACGTTGTGACAAAGCTTTCTTATAACAGCTGTGAGCTGCATTACAAGAAAGAAGCCTCTGAAGTTCAAGTGTCCTCAGACAACCCAACAGACCCACTCATAAATATAATGATCTCAGCCTCAACAGGCACATAATACTCTATTTATGATATCCTGGAAGCTTACACTACAGGGAGTCCGGGCCACACGGTGGTCGTGTCCTTTCAAGCCAAACACGTTCATTTCCGGAGGCTCTCTAGCAAGATAAAAGTTTTTTTGGTATCTCAGGTTGAAATGTGCAAGCAGGAGCCTGTGTACAGCTACACAAAAAAAGTACACGGCGGCACTTGTGTTCAATCAAACCAAAACACATGCTCACATGCGCAAAAAATGATTCTGCCGCAAAATAAGGCCGGCTTCTGGGATTTAGAGCAGCGGGAGCGCAACGGCGAAAGGGCTTGATAGAAAGAAAATCACATCCCCATGTCCTTGATTTAGTCGCCCTTGCTTTGCTGTGGCAGTCGAGCGACGGGAAGAAATAGCGGAAAGACTGAGTGGAGGAAAGACATTTATCACAGCTGGACAGGTGTAGCTGAAGCGGAGGTTGAATGGCTGGGTTATGGTGGGATTACTGCTAAGTGAAGGGGAGATTTAAAAGGGTTCTGGCGCAGCAATAACTGCCTTCTAACTCACGGTTTAGCCTTCAGAGTGAAGCAACGGCAATAGGAGATGCTGCGTGGTGAGGGGGGAGAGAGAAAAAAAAGCATGCTTCATATGCTGAGATGCACACACGCTCATGCTTCCAAGCACGTACGGGGTTTGGACACTCAACACATACCAACACACTGTGTGGATAAAAAAGCTAAAAAGAATAACAGTGTTATTTCATCCGGCAAAGGAGGAAATGCATCATTGAACAAAAAGCCCAAATGCCTTTTAAATTAAAGTCAGAGTCATCAATGATGTGCAGGCAGAGTAGCTGGAGGTGAAAGTCAAACTGAAATCCGATTTAGTTTGAACACCATTTTATATATTTAAATTCCATCTGTTTGTAGTTGTGTTTTTGTCGAATTAAAAAAATATGAGAAGAAGAGCATGAAGTGCATCTCCCTCTTCTCCTTCACTCTTTGTTCAACATAAAGGTCCTCGTTCATCCAATAATGTCCCTGGTCAGTCATCTCCTCAATAACTCAGTCTAATGAAGTAACAAAACCCAGTGACAGCAATGACAAGGAGTCACACAGCCTTGACTCTCCATCTATTCGTCTTCATTGGTAACCTGACATTGACTCAAAGGTCACATGTGGCTTATGGCCTTAAAGAGAAGAATGACAGCCTCTTGTACGTAGGTGTCTCATCTGAGCAAAACACTTAAATGTGTTTATGATATTACCATACCTTCATTTTTTTCTGTATTACCAGTTCATCATTATTATTATTTTGAGTTTCACCACATCGATTCATTCAGTCCCAGCAGGAGGTCTTTGCAACGTCCCTCTCTCACACCCCATTTACACTGATAGGGCACGTCTCCCAAACACACGGTTGAGATCCAACACCAGCAGATCACAGACTTGGCAGCTTGCTACAGTCTGCTTTGCACGGGCACGCTGCGTGTTTACTTCACCGTCAGAGAGTGTCAACCTTCACAACCCCGACTCTCTACTCTCTGTCTCAACAGACAGCCATTTATCTTCCCGTCTGATTGCCACCAGCTGTCTCCTACTGCCAAGGAATGAGGCTGCAATTAAAAAGAGGGCAGAATGCCACAAAGGGATTATGATGATAATGGAGACCGCTTTTCTAAATACTTCTATAAGTCATAGGTAAAGAACTGAGTCGAGTTTATAAAAGGGACAAAAATGAGGTTCACAGAGCTCCAGCCCACAGTGTAGGATGCTTTATGAGAGATGCTGGCATGATGTAACAAAGGAAAGAAGATCATTCCTGGGAGAAAGTATTTAAACCTTCACTAGTAAATTAACATTCGATACCGACTCCGTCAAAGTGTCAATTGTCCTGAAGAACCAAGTGGGAGCACAGGTTATGCCTAGTGCTAAAGGTATATTTATCTTGACATAATCTCTATCCAAAGATCTAAACCAAACCCAAAAGCACCTTCTGACACCTTGCAGTATATTCCCCAAACTTGCTTTTAACACAATGACTGTAATAGTGTGTATTGATTCTAGCCTCTAATAATTCAGCCGTGTGAGGATGACCTTCTAAAGTGACTCTTCCATTCATTATGATCCAGCCTCTGAGCTGCAGTAGACAACACAGCTATAAAACAAGACAGTAACAGAACACAATTAATCTCCTAGCTGCCTTTTTAATGCAGCAACTTCATTAAAAAATGTAATTTCATTAAAAAAAAAGGTTGTGTGCTGTGGCTTAAATTATTTTTCAGATGAATTACACTTCCACATGAGCAGAATGTTCTGGCACTGTATCCTCGGACCAATCTTTGTTGATACAAAGAGTGTGCAGCTAAATCAAGAGCAATTCTTACCTTCAAGAGTAGGCAACTAAACATACAATATATCAAATAAAAAATAATTGATGAATGCATAATGTAGAGAGGATTCTATAGAAGACAGTAAGTACTGATCTGGTTGTTTGTTCCTTGCCACAAAAATATAACAGTCAATCAGTAAATATTGAGCTGCTACTCTATCCCACTACTTTAAAGCGGTGTGGTGACCTATATGTGAACTTATGAGTGGTTCCCAATCTGCTGCAATGAACAAAACACGCTGCAGTCGATTGAAAGTGTGGAATAGTGTGGTTTTCTCACACTACCCACACAAACATGACAAATTGTTCCCTCAAGTGTCTTTTAGATGTTAACGAGGATTAACCTGGCTGGCATTGACACAGACCCATAGAAATATGGGCCTTTGTCAAAGTTCAAAATACAGATTCAGATACAGTGTATAGATGGCCGGCTCGAGCCCATTGCTCTTATGTCTAGCCACTAAGTATACTGTATATGGTGGAGCCAATGAACAATGAGTGTAAATATAGTATAATGTTTTAGGAGAGAGGGACAGTTTGGCTCCGACCCCCCAAAAAACGTTTAATGGTGATCTTTTAGAGTCACTTCCCGATTCCAATGCTAAGCTAATTACCCCGTGGCTGGAACATTAAACTGTGATGACCTGATGACACTATGTGGTTTTAGGAGTAGATCTGCATTTTATTAAATCTAATTAGCCTATTGACTGACTTTAGCTCACCATTTGAAAGAAAGCAAACAGAGAGAGGAATGATGGGGAGGGTAAACGGAGGGGGTGGAAATGTAGAAAGGAGCAAACGGGGATTTCCAGAAGAAAGTGGCAATAGAGCAGAGAAGAAAACAGATTATTCAAAAGGGACTGTCAGTGTGCGTTTGTGCAGTTAACAGCACATGGATGAGTCACAACTGGCCTCATGCTGATGGCTACCAGTCAATATGGAGGAATAGTGCAACAATTTGGATCTATAAACTTGTACTGCATCCAGACATCCGATCATTTTTTTAAAAGGGGATCTTGCTTTAATGTATGCTACATGTATTGCTATGTGCATTAATGTATGTTATATGCGGCCGTTCCCACGTACTCTCCCCCACACTTGGCATTTGTCGAAACTGTGCATGAGCATCATTCTGCAGACATCTGTTTGTGTGTTTGCTTATCAGCAGACATGCACACACATGGGATGACATGCAGAGATGCGCATCCGTGCACTGCAGCTTAACGCTGAACAAATCCTTATCTAGACATTAATCCCAATATTAAGACAGGCTTAACTACTCCGTTATGATACCTGGTTGGGCTAGAGCAAGTTGAGCTTTATTTCCCGGAAACGCATTTCAATTTCAAAAAGCAATTCCTATGCAGGACACCTATACAACTCCATGTCCATTAAATGAGACAAATGGAGGGGTGATGCAATAACGAAAAAGCGGTTCATCGTGTTACTGGGGTGATGCGTTCATACGTGTGCGCCATGCTGATGAATCTTAATTTTAAATCTCCCAAAAAATGAATACGAAGCCAATCTCGTTAAAAGGTGCCAACGTTGTCATAGCAACAGGAAATGATGGTTAAACCCCTTAAAACTAAACTTTGCTCCGTCCTTGCCCCAATGTAATTGGGTTTTTTACCTTATTACACCTCCACCATCCCTGAACTCCTCTCAATGTCCCTTTCACTCCGTCTCCTCGGTGTAGACGGTCCTACACAAGCACTCTGCACAGTGGAGGGCTGAATTACTCCATGAATCACTGCTGCGTCCTGCTGATACCGTGGCTTCTCTTGTTTCCCACACAGTTAGATTCACACACAGCTACCGGACTAAAACACCCGTTACCCTCTGTACCGTCACCTCTGAGCCGCCGCACCTCGACACCAAACTGTGAGGCGTAAATTCATGCTGTGCTCTAAGCAAGCCAACGGATGACTGCTAAAGTATGCTGACTTTATGCATTCTAAATGGGTAAATTAAAGGGGAAGATACATTTTGGGATACAAACCTATTCACTATCTACCTCTCTCACATGAGAGTGAGATAAGGAGATAAATTAGCTTGGCATAAAGACTGAGAGACGTGACCTATGTAAAGCAGGTGGGAAAAAAAGGTTGTAATATGTTTCTTAAGAGTTCCAAAATAAACACTATAAATCTCCTTGTAAATCTTGCCGAGAAGTAAAATAATCATCTTTCCCAGAAATTCTATATTCTTTCAACCATTACATCAACATGTACAAGCATTACCAAAAGGATATCATCTAGTTATCATTGCTGATATAACTCAGAGTAGAGCATATTATGCTAATAAAGTGTCTCTGATACAGCATAGGACTGTGCGAGCACTACAGCAAGATTTCCTTCAGGTGGAGAATGTAACTTAGCTCAGTGTTGCCTTGAGGACCTTCATGGATTTACAGCATTAGTCTACATGTCATGTAGCAATAACCAGAAACAAGACCATGTTTAATAATTCAACGAATATACCGCAACCCAAGGCGCTGCTGGAGATTAATCATGAAAAACACTTTCACAGATTCTTCTTCTTTCTTTTTTTAAATGTATTTTGATGTTTACCTTTCACAAATGCGTTTGTGTTTATGTTGTATAATGCATTCAACATAAGCCTAAAAGCAAAGTAAAGGTGAAGGATCATCTACAAGACAACAAGAGGACCTGACTAGTGGGGACAAAGAGGCAATGTTTAGGGGAACGTTCTACCTTTCATTCGTTTGACTTGCTTCAAACAAATCCAAAAGATTGATTGTTCATCCAAAGCTCTGCTGGCACAAAATATTGAAACCTACACCTTACACCAAACTGCTGCTGCCTGAACACGTCACTAAAGCTCCCTTCCTTATAAATCCAATTCCGACCTGAAGAGCCCATGGAGATGAAAAACAGATGAAACTAGGTGTAAGCTTGTCCCAGAACTCATCCATAATCAGTGATGCCAACTTTTATAAAGCTTAAAAACACTGTGAGAAAGATGAGATCGTCACTGCACTGACATTTTAAGATTACTCGTATATTTATGATAATATTAAGAATGTTTATAGAAGTAGCAATAAAAAAAAAGTTGGAATATACTGTACATACATTATTCAATAATTTAACAAAAAGGGGTTCGGAAGTGATGAAGGAGCCTCTCACATTACATCCCTGTGATTCCACCAAAGATGGTTTCTAGTTGAGTTCCATATGAGGAAAGTAGCAGGCGCTTTATCTACTTGCCACACCAGCTAGCCGCTAGTTTTGTAATGTATCTGAAAAAGCTACAGCTTTGTGCAAAAACTAAAAAAAAAAAATAGTTTTAACCACTTATCAATAACCTATAACGATGGTCTGGATATGGCTCCCACTTGCCTCCTATTAGCAGAGATTATTATTCTTTTTGGTCATTAATCAGAAAAGGCTTACTGGATGCACTGTGTATCACTCACAAATCTACCATTAATGATAATGTATCGCTAACAAAATCCTTCCTGACTATAGAGAAGAGATGAATCTGTGCATGAGTTTGAGTTGTTATTTTAACTTAAAACTGTTGTTTCAACTGTTGTTTCCACTGTGAAAGTTTGATTCAATATCATTTTAAACTAAACATATATACAGCAGCCTGTCTGGGGAGAACAAAAAGATAAAAATCAGAGAACTCTCTCATAATTAAGGAATCGAGCAAATTCAAACAGATAAAGAGCAGATGTATTCCCCTGTAATATTCATGTTAGTCAACAGAAACCTTCAATGCACATTACTTTGGATTGCCTTCAGGTCTCAGGACAAACACTTATTAGAGCAGTGCAGCAAATGTATTCTACAATTATTTTTAAGATAACTACAGCTCCTAGGGCAACATGATGGGAAACCATTTATTATCAAAAGGAACATGTTAAAATAACGCACAAACTAACCGGTACCAACGGGTTAAAAGTACAGAAGCAAACTCACCCGGCGGGTTCACGTTACTTCTCACAAACACACACCAGTGACCCCCAGAGAGCCGACATGGAGCTCAACTGAGCCGCCCTTTTGTACCGCCTGCAGTGACCCCGGCCTTGCATGCCACACCGTCACAGTACAGCCAATTTAACCTGCTGATTATTACGATCATCCTGCACCGCTCAAGGATACGCGACTCACTGCTCGCTTGGGTTCAGCCTGTCTCTGATAGCTCGCTGGAAGCGAAATCAAGGTTGACTGAATAAATTGGATTTAAATGCCTTAAAGTGTTAATATCGGCCTTCTAAGAGCTCTCAATAAAAACTCTTCTCTGGTTGACAAATGTGTCTCACACACAAGTGCTTGACAACTTTATACAACCATTACACTATGAGCCAATTTGACTCGACATTTTCCCAACAACATGCCTTTAAAAGTAGAATAACAATCCTTTTCAGTATAATGTGATAACAGATTACCTAAAACATCAATACACATGGAACTCATTGGCCAAGTTTAGAAAAAAAGCACTGGAGGACAAAAAATGTACAAGCACTCCAGAGGAAGGACCATAAAGCAGTAAAGGACCTATTAAATATACATAATTTGCTAAAAAGTATTAAGGGCTATTTTGTCAAGAATAACCGATGGCCCCAAGTGACAGCAGATATTTCATCTCAAGGATGCAAAACAAAGTTCAAAAGAAAAAAAGATTTCTCATTACGTGAAAAACTAACCCTTTTTTCACACCACTTACAATATTTGTTCTTACAAGTGAACATATGTGACATTGTTTTGTGAGAAAATCTTTACTTTTTTACCAATAAAGCAGGGCAGACTAAAACTGCATTAAGCCTAAATATGGTGAAGAAAATAAAAATGTCTGATCTGAGGTTGTGGTTTAAGAAGAGACTGGCAGACGTTCACTGTGTCACTCAGTCGGCGTTGAGGCTGTGGTCAGACAGACGGCAGCAATGTGGAGTGAAGCCAGGTCCTGACAACATGGACAACAGTGCTCCCTACGGGCCCAGCAAAGAAGGTCAAGGCTACACAAAGGGGGGAGGGTTTAAAGGCTGGAGTGGGTATATTTTTCCAAGCCAAAAGGAGAGGGGGGGGGGGGGGGGGGGTAGTTGTATTGTTTGACACTGAGTACAAACCTACAGTGCAGCACTGGATTTTAGAAGAAATAATGGGTTTAAAGTGCTGACTTTTGGATTCAAGGGTATTTAAGGCCATTCACATCTATATTAGGTGTATGGCTGAGCTTTTTTGCCTGAGGCGGTGGATATAAAAAGGGTTAGCATTTCTTTATGATTTGATGGGTGTAAACACCAAAAAAGGAAAGTCTTTACACTCAATGTACGCTTTTAGATCCAATGTGCTGGATGGAGTACACGGACAAAACAAAGTGGTTTGACAACTTGCAGACTGAACTGTATGATTTCTTTTAAGATCACAAAACCCAATTTCATGATCTCGCTTGCGGTAGCGCCTGGCAACCCTTCGGAGAGCAGTGGCAAAGCCCCATTAACATATTTGGTTTAGCATCTCACAACCTGGCAACCGAGCAGTGCAGCTGTGCACAACTAAAACACAACCGTCCTCCAGTGAAACACAAGGAATCGGTTTGAGTCGTGTGCAGCCCGCAGAACAGTCACACAACGGGAACCGCAGGGGGTGCTGCTGCAGTTTTAAACCATCACGTGTCACTGTGTCGGGATCATAAGTTGGTCATCCCAACTTTTGCAAGAGAAGTGGTTAATCCTGCTAATCATAGCCCAGGATGGCTGTATTTTGGATTGCTATTAGAGATGAATGTCGGGTTTCCCCAAATGACAAAGCAAAGTCTGGATGTGTACGCCGCACGTCTCCAGATGTTCTTGACCACCACTGCTTTCCTTCACTTGACCACAACTCTAAATGCAGATGTGGAGCTAATGAGTACCAGCAGATGAGCAGTGCGCTTACACCACGACACGCGGTACTATCGCGGTGGTGACCTACAGAGGTGAGAGTGGGGATGTCGGACTGGCTTAAATAGAAGGTATTAAGACTGTGAAAATAGCGTCCATGCCAGAATTAGCAGGCCTGCCAAAAGCAACACCATGAAGCAAAATGTAAAGCGGGGGGCGGGAACAGAAGCAGAGAGAGAAAGTTATTCATAGAGCGGCAGTAGGAATGAGAAAGCAAAATACAGCGATTAGGTGACAAAACCAAAAGCGAGCAGCGGCGAGCCCAGAGCCATCCCTTAAGCAGAGTCATCGCAAACGAAGCCAAGCCACAGTTTGTCTCAGGCCTGAGTTTCTAATCAGCTGGCTTCGACTCAGCAAGTAATTGGAGCTCCTCTTGTGGCCATATAACTGACAGGAATAGCTCTAATCATTGGACTTTGTCTCAGCTCAGGGATGGCGGCTTGTTATTGTGGTATTTTGCCACATGGCTGCAGCTCACTGCCCGCCCCTCACCCAGCAAAAGAATTGAGCCGTTATTTGAGAGGAGAAGACACGTTGGGATGGATCAGGGCAGCAGAGGGAGAGACAGCAGTCGCTTTGTCTTGTCAGCTGAATTTCTCACAATGAGCAAGTAAAAACTTGCATCCCGGAGCTACAATCTTAATCTAGTAAACTGTAGGAGGTGTGACTCCCCCATCAATCACCAGCAATATGTCCACACGCTCGATGAAACGTCAGCAGCTACACCCAACACATTCTGTGCACTCAATCGTATGAATGCTGCCCTGTAAGTCTCTTGCTTTTGATACTGTACAGAGGACTGTACAGAGGACGCGCATAGATGAACACACATGCACACGCATAAAAAGCCTATATTTTATAGCCTCAGCTAATGGAGCAGAGCTCTGAGCGTCGGCAGCCCCGGTGTCTCATCAGGGGACGGACAAAAAACAGTTTTGTCTTCTCTCCCGTCTCAGGTCCGTCCATCCACTCCCTGCCTCTCACCCATCCGCCACGCCTCGTGCCCGTCCTTGCAGTTGCCGAACTCGCCTCGATGAATCACACACACCGCGGATGGACGTCACGTCCGAGCCGTAGCTTATCTCCTGTCCTCCAGTGACAGTTTCAGACCAACAGTCGGGAGTGGGGAAAAGCACGGGGGATTCTATACGTCTGTGTGTGTGTGTGCGTTACAGTCAGTGGAAGGAAGAGTTGCATAGAGTCATAAAACATGACAACGTTTGGCGTGGTTGGATTTTCTGGCATATTCTGATAAATAAGATGACTGCAATTTGAAAATATTGCAAGTCAAACTGTGGAGAGGCCTTCATTAAAGACAGCAAATGACCCATGTCTCATTAGTTGCCTGGACGATGCATAATGTGCATCATTGAGGTCTAGCAGACGTAATGATTGCATTTGCTAACTGTTTATTCATTTTCAAACACGCATTATTGATGCAGTGTTGTGTTTCTTGACGCGTTATCGCCCCCTATAGATCAGTTGAATAGATTGAAACCAGGAGTATGAATCAGTTAACCTTGCATTCAATGTGCCTCATCATTACTGTGCAAGAAATCAAACATAGTGAACCGACTGGGGACCTGATAAAAACCTTACTTATAGACAATAAATCCCAGGAGATAACCTGGGCTAAAGGTTCAAAGATCAATAAACTAAAATCCACCATTGGCAAACATTTGGAAAAAGAGTTTCCGAGTCCAGCGTTTGATACACAAAGCAACAGTTTTATCAGAGCACACGACTCCTGCGGTCATTAGAAAGGAGACGGCGAGTCACTGGCACCATGATGGTTTCCACACATGCTTCGTGAAAACCGGCCAGTGGTGGTAGAGTGGTACCCCCCAAACGATAAAACAACAGAAGATGTGTGAGCCATGTTTGGTTGAAGTGGAGGAAAGTGCAGAAAGCTTAAACACTAATTGAAATTATGATTTGAAAAAAGTGTATTTCTTTGAACAATAACCATTCATCAGCTAATAAAAATGTCTAATGCATGATGTGATATTAACTCATAACAAATTGAAAGATGGGTGACTAGCCAATCACATTATGCCAAAAAGGCCAGCTCCTTTTACCTCAGCAAGTTTTATTAATGTTGATGTAGATTCTTTGGACAACTTTAGACTGTCATCATTGGGTTGTTTTGAAGTCATGGAAAAAGTCTTCATCCATCATCTGGTTTGTGTGTTATTTGGAGTTTGGTGAAGTGACCGCTTCAACGACATGTTACATAAACTTTCAATGAGTTTGACTGTTTATGTACAAATAAGTCACTAAATCAAAATTCCTGTATATTTGGAATAACGTTTTTTTCTTTGATTAGAGGGCAGAGGAAAGTGGTCAGTGAAGTTTCCAACAATAACACTTTACTTATGACATCTTTAATTTGGATAAACTGGAGGTAGCTGTGATCTGGATATCATCTGTTTTTACATTGATTGTGGTCCAAGGTCATGAGAAGTTGATGGGGGTGTTATTTAATTTTGACGGGGACTATTTCAGCTTGGCCCCAAGAAAACTCCTTGGAGTTAATGCATAATAGCAGCTGGTGCAATGAAAAGGTTTTCATGTTATATTTACTATCCTGTATTATCAAATTATTTCAACTTAATATTTACCATCAACTTCATCTAAAAAAAAAAAAACCTTTATGAAGTGTTTTACAGGACGCTATTTCAAACAAGGGTAGTAAAACACTCGAGGAGCTAGAAATGAACAGAAGAAAAGGGATAGTAAAAGAGGAATGAAAAGATACATAAAATCCCATTTAAGTAGAGGAACTATTAAGAAAAAGCCACACCAGCATTAAAAGTGGGGACACTGAAAATCCTACATAAAAGCAGGACCATGTCATAAAAGTGTTTACTCCATAATCCTTATGAGTGTGAGAAAAAAGCAGAAAATCAAGGGGCTTTGCTTTAATTGGGAGTGCTTTATGCAGCTCATAAGCATTCGGCTTCAACATAATAAAAGGGAGAGCCCTTACACACCAAAGCCATATGAGCACGTAAGCCTCGTAAGGTCTGCACCTCAACCTGTACACGCACTGTGCAGCAACATGCAGTACTGCCATGGCAACGTGAGACCGACATTCCGACCCTGAACGCCGTGTAAAAGTGTGCCCTTTACTGTTAACCGCCCCACAACACACACAAACACACACACACACACAGTGGAGGAGAAAATTATAAAATGACCCCTCCAGCTGTAAACGCTACAAGTCTCTGTTATTTACACGTGAAGCCGTTTATCTGATTGGATCCATCCTCATGAATTACAGCTGCTGAGGTTTGGCATCAGAGACGCTGGTAACAAAGGGAGAATTCAGGACTGTTGGGGAAGACACGGGACTAATCTCGTTTTGCGCTTGCGCATCCTGGCGTGTGTGCAGAATGGCCAGACGTATTCCAAACATTGAGGACATCTGATGGAAACAGATCACCTCTGCAGCCAGCAGGCCTCAGCTGATCAGAAGCTTTCTTCATGAGCCATCACAGGGAACAAAGCCTTTTCTAGCTAATTGGTCTACAAACTGTGGCATGCTTGTAAGCCACGTTGGGAAGGGCAATGCCACTTAATCTAAAAAAAAATTATAAAAAAGAAATCTTACAATCTTGTAATGATTGAAGGGAATTGGCTCTTTATGATCTGTATGGTATTTTGAGAGGCTTTAATTTTCAATTGGTACATCCGAAGGTCCTGGTTATCACCAAGTCACATCCTGGTGATGTGTACTCTCTGCCTGAAGTGGAAGGGTCATGAAAGTATTGATTGTTTCCTTTTAAATCTAATCTGAAAATGACAAAATGTAGTCTGGTGATTGAGATAATGAAGGAAATTGACTCATCTATGGTATTCTGAGATGCTTTCATTTTGAATGGTACATCAGAAGCTGTCTGGCCAGTGGAGTTTTTTCAAAAGAATTTGGAGAAATGGGGCAACTTAAGTCACACATAAAAGTAATCGAAAATCATTAATGAAGAGATTAATATGAAATCTAAAAAGCACTAAAATCCAAGTAGATGGAGTGAATATGAAACTTTTCCTCTCAGGTTTCTGTGTTCCAGCATGGCGGCTCGGTGGTCTACAGGTCAACAGGAAGTGGTTCCTGCACAGCTGAAAAGCAGCAGCTCCCCCTCTCTATCACGGTGGGCCTGAACTCTGAGGTAAGCGCTTTAGGTAGGCAAATTAAATACAGGTTACTTTCTGACCAATAGTGTTACAAAACAATGTAATTCAATATTCGTCCCCTTGTTTTAAAGTCATTGTTAATGGCTTAGATTTTCGAGACGTTGTTGAACGGGCCGCTTCTGAGATGGTGCCACGTGTTTACTATCCAATAGAGGACAAGTGTGATATTCAAGGATATTAAGAGAAATGGTATACAGCAGGGGTTGTAGTTGAAAAATTACAATCAAACAACAGTGTTTAAAACACACTCATTCTAAAGTAATTAGTCTTCAAATGAAAACTTTTAATTGCGATTAATCTAGATTAAGATAAAATAGTGATTTTTTAAATCTATTGACAGCCCTATTATATTTATAATATATATTTATATGTGTATTTCACTGAGCGCTGTGTTTGTAGCCTTGTCTCCATGGCGACTGAATGCATCGGCCCTCGTTTGGATTCGAATTTGAACACTGCTTCCATCCGGAATCCCATGATTGTGGTCATTGCCTTCAGAGTTCAGAGCGAGCGGTTGAGTTTTTTCTTAGAGAGAACTAATCAGTGATATCTGTACTTTTTTTAGACATAAGTGTGCTTTTGAAAACTTCAACATCCTGTTTCAAAGACCACACTTATCTCATTGTATTTTTTCTTCAAAACAACAGCCTTTTTCAAGGCTACTAGCCTTACCGGCTACCAGTCTTTTTAAAGACTACACAGAGGGTTGCCTTTTTTGTTATTTTATTGTGTTATTGTTGGATTGTCCTCACCATGTCCCAGGGAAACAACCACCCTTCATTGCTCGGGACTCCTCAGACAGGGTCCGAGGTGAGGTCTCATGCTAATACTGAGGTCCACTCACTCAAAAGGCAGCTAGAAGAACAGCAGCTGGCCTACAGTCGCCTGGTTTCTGAGCTCTCAAACCAGAAGACTCAGAACCAGGTACTTGTTGAGAAGAACCAGGTACTTGTTGAGCAGAACCACCTGTTAACTGTAAAGCTCACTGAGGCAGGGGATGAACTTGATGTTATCAAGGTCACCTTCAAAACCTGGCAGCAAGAGTGCAAGGGACAAGCGGAAAGGACCATCAATAAACAAAATATTGAGATCCACACGCTAAAACAAAAGCTAAAAGATGTGAGGCAGATGACCTACGATTGCCTGGTTTCTGATCACTCTGACAACAACAAGAGTCAGAACCAGCCACCTCTTGAGCGGAGCCAGCATTTTGGGATGAAGCTCACAAAGCACAAGTTGGAGGCAGACAACCTCCAGCTGACAAAGGAGAGGGATGCTCTCGCTGCTTTGGCGTCAAAGAGGGATGCTCTCGCTGCTTATTACAGGCGCCATCAGCGGGAGCATAAAGAGAGTGTCGCTACCACAGACTTCTACGAGCGGTGCCTGAAAAAGGCCGAGCATCTCATTACCACCACAGTCCAAGACTTCGAGGCAGAAAGAACCCTCCTCGAGGATATTTGCTTGGACTTAAAAAAAAAACGATTGGGCATCTTTGGGAGGAGGATGCAGGACCGCCATTCGGAGATGGAAAATATGAGGCAAAAGATGTTGTTAAAGAAAAAAAAAGACAATCTTTCACGCAATCCTACCTCACCCATCTCCCCCCCTCTCCTTCCTCCCTTCCCACCCTCCCACCATCCCCCACCAACCGCGGTTTAGGGCGCCGCACGCACGCACATACACGCACAGACATCGGCGGTCACTCGTAGTCGAGTAAGACTGTCCTACACAGATACACGCACACACACACCATCATCATCGGCGGTCACTCGTAATCGAGTAAGACTGTCCTACACACACACACACACACACACACACACACACACACACACACACACACACACACACACACACACACACACACACACACACACACACACACACACACACACACACACACACACATACACACCTCCTCCGTGAATCGCCACCTTAACGTGGTGGAGGAGTTTGCGTGGCTCAGTGATCATGTGATCTGTTGGTCGGACCGAGGACAACAGGTTTCAGGGGAGAGTCCAGACTAAGAGCGATTCAACCCCCCCCCCACACACACACACACACACACAGTCATCTGGTCTATATTTTACTGATGTGATTATATTACAAAAATAAACTGTCTCTTGCCTTTTTATCTCTGCCTTTTGTGGTTTTTCATCATCCCACTTCCAGTAGTGTGAACACTGTAGCAACATGTTTTCTCTGTATTAAGGTCAATTGTGCATCGCTGAGAGCAGTGGTTGAAAACATTATTCCACTGAGTAAAACAACTTTAAAGAATCTTAGATTATATTGAAAACAATCATAACAGTACATTGGTATTATTCTATTGATTACAGTTTCAAAATTACAGCGGTTTTACAATATTCTCATTACTTTGTTGAGTACATCTCTCCGGGTTGTATTTTGGTGAACACTAAATGCATTTTATTAGGGTCCTCGCTACAACTAGTAATATAATGCATATTATTATTATAATATACTGTATATTATAATGCCTATTATTATTATTATTCTCACAAACTGCTGGCCTTTTTGAGGCTCCTGGTTATATGTTGACATAAAAGGCCTAAGACCATGATAATATCAAAGATAGTTTGCAAAGCGGCATTCCTGGCGTTGCTCCACGCGATTAACGACCACTGACTTGCGAACGCGTCGTCCGACGCATTTCTAATTGACAATTGCTTTTTAAATGAAATGCACTGATAATAACCCATAATTGATGATGATGGTTAATACAACGGTTCATCAGCAGTGGGAGAAGTACACGGATCCTTCACTTTTAGCATGAATAAAGGAAGCGGCAAGAGGTAATAAAAGGGGCTGACATTTAATCGTACTTATAAATATATCAACTAAATTATAAAAGATACATTGTTTGATGCATTATTGCATAAGTTATAGTTTCTTCTTAACCACGCAGATTTGTCAGAGCTTCCACCGAGCCTAGAGGAATCTGTGGTGAGAAGATTCATGGGGAAAAACAAAGATCTGTGTAATGGTAAAATATGTTATAACATAATCTTATGCTAAAAGAGTGATTATTGTCTGTGTTGAAGCAATGTGAGAAGAAAAGGGAGATCCAAAAGTTCTCAGACTCACAAATTAAGACAAAGTGCAATTCACAAACACTCATTAAGCTGCCTTAATGAGTGACGTCCATTTCGCCCCGGGAAATCCTAGCCAGCGTGACATGATCAGATACACACTACAAAATGTGACGGCTCATGTGGACGCACAGCGTGACAGCTACACATACTGAGCGATCAATATAAACCAGACAAACATGATCCGACTGTCAACAATGTTGAACTAATCCTATTTGTTGCTTAGGACAATGTTAACACAGACAAATTTCTTTTTAAAAATTCCACCTAGTCCACCTATTTGAGTCAAATGTTCCTGGAACCCACCACAAAATGTCAGCGAAGAGAACAATTTCATAATATTAGTTCAATGTAGAGCTTCACCCCTTGCTAAGAACCCACATTCACAACTCCCCGGCCCTTTATCAGTGGATCCAGAAATTCAAATGAAGAGGTAGAACTTTAAGCAGTGCGTGCGTTTGCGTCGCAGCACTTGAGACCTCGCCTCACCTCGCGCTAACAGCACAAGCCCTCGTAATTAACACTGATGGCTCGAGTTCAATCGGTTTGATGTCTAGCGAGAGATACAGGCCCGTGGGATGAGTGACTTGGCTTTTTGGGAGGTAAATTTGTCTGGTCTCTCTGAAGTGGGGGTGCTGCAATTATCTACACAAAGGCCATCAAAGCATCACTCACAACCCCCTGACAGGAGAGCAGCTCTTCCAACACCACACCGTCCCACCGCAACATGGCTTCCGGTAATGAGGATCTACAGAGGTGGAGAGAAACTGAAAGGGGGGGGTGGAATTTAGGCAGAGGACATCTGAATGATAAATGGATAGGTAGATAGGAGTGAGATAACACCATCCTCCTTTTGCAACTAACTATTTTCCTCAGACTCAAAGCAGCTTTTGACATTTGGCCGAGGCGATATTACAGCTCAGGAGACATCTCCGAGTCCGTCTCAGTCCTTCTGCAGATAACTTCCATCTGGTTGGGAGCGCACACGCGTTAATGCGGAGGAAGACGAGGCCGGAGCAGGGAGCCGTTCACCTCTATCTGACTCTCAGTCCGCAGGGGGTAAAATGCAACACGTACACAGATGTAGACATTCACGCGGGCAAGGTTATTGAGGAGGAACCTATCAACTCAGTCAGCTGAAAACAAGCCACGTATGAACTATGAAAGCGACTGTTCCGCAAGGCGCCACGGTGGATTATTTTTCAGTATCTCATCAGCCGATCCTGTGGGCTCAGCAGCTGCAGAGGACGGAGCCGCTGCGGCTGCCGATTCGTCACACTCGGGGGAAATCAGAATCTCCCTCCATCAGACGCTGTAAAGCACCGACTGTTTAGTGCGCCCAGTGCAGACGCAGACTCAAGTCCCCAGAGAGGAAGGCTATATTCAGGAGGAGTTTCTAGAGCCCAACTTCTTATGACGCTCAGGTACAACTCGACAGAGTTGGCGAGGCCTGGCACAGCTGCACGGACTCCTGCTTGAGGCTCCAAACTACCTGTATATTGACGTATACCTTCACATATTGACTCCTTTTTTATCTTCAATTGTATCTGGAATTTGATTGTGTTTGTTATTAAGTGGAAATTACATTTTCAACAGCATCCAGCAGCAATGTTTAAAGAAATATTGGATCACTCTTGAAGGCCTACGGTACTTTTGATAGACAAAAAAAGCTGATAGACAAGCAATTGACTGCAATATAGAAGCTGTATATATATAGCTATATTTTTGGAATTCTGGTGAAGACAGCAGACATCGAGGCAAATGATTTATTTTTCTAAGCGCTGCTCATCTTTTACAGTATGATTAACAATTTCCAACACAAGGATCGTGAGTTGCGACCTGGAAGTGTGTGTGTGTGAGAGAGAGACAGAGAGCGCAGTATGCGTGAGCATGCCCGTGTATAATTGCTGTGGTCAGAGGGGGTATGTTTCTGTCTGCTAATTAAGTTTAATTATATTTAACATCATCGACTGAGGGCCGTATTAAGGACTAATTAGAAATAACAGAATCTGTGACAGATGTACAGATCACCCCAACCGCCCATAACACATAAAAGCAAATTAAAGCATAACCAAGCTCATTGGAAACTCTGTTTCCATGCGCTTTCAAACCCTCCTTGCATAAAAGCAATGACATCACAAAGATAATACACCTGCCAATGTGGCAACAGAAAAAGAAAAAACACACACACATCAAAAACCATCCACATTAACATGAACCAGACCAATAACGTTACACAGCTAATCCAAACCAAACGGGGACCGCGGCCAGAGAACACTACTGCCACAACAACACGCAGACTGAAATGAACTATTTCCAGACCGGCTTTCCTGGCGACATGAAAACTAATTTGTGCTGCTGATGGAAGGAGGAGAGACGATTAGCCACATAAAGCCGTGCAATTGTTAAGACTCTCTTTTGTGTGCAGTTACTCATTACCGCCTCACAGCTTTGGGCCGTTTCATGTGAAACGAGGTCACATGTTAACATACGACCCAAGACTGGATTATTGCACAGAATAAACACCTGAGAGAATCAAGGAATAATACATGTCTGTTAAATACAATGAAGCTATTCAACTACCCGCAAAGCTGCAATGGACTAGTTACAAGATTTCAGGGGTTCCAACGTTCAGGTCAATAGTTCACGAGTCTGAGAAACTGCTCCATTACAGAAACAAGTAGTCAAACCGATGAACAGGCGATTACGTGGATTATTCAATATTCCACAGTTCTTTACTTACCTCCGGGTAGGACTCATGCCGCCTGTACCTGCCTGCCTGTCACGTTTACCAGAGCCAAAACACACTTCTGTTGACATAAATAAATAGAAAGAAAGAAACTAGAGCTTTTGGATGCGAGAGGCATGTAAGACAGAACTGTACCGAACAAAAGTGACTATAAGTGACTACGGATGCTTTGATAATGAGATGCAAAAACAAAATATGCCTATGGTTACTGCTCACTTGTGCAAACAGAACATCACAATTTCAATGATAAAAAGTCACTATTTCACTAACTAATTAAAATAGCTGATATCAGCTTATGATAAAGGGCTGCATTCTTCATGAATACCTGGGCACAAAGACACCTCACACAGAGTGGATAGCCCTTTCTACCATTTCCAAGTCTGACCTCCCTCGGTGGTGCTTGTGCTTGGTAAGTAGGCTCACGTCTGCGCCCCTCCGGAGTCTCCCGTTGCCCCATAATGAGCCTCTCCAGGCCGCATGGCCACGGAGACGGCCGGGGCCAGAGGTTGAGCTGCTTGCTCTCTTTAATTGGCAGACTCTCTCACGCTTTAGCAGCAGAGCTACCAGAGTTGCACGAAAGTAAGTTACCTGCAAGATTTCATTTGGGAGGACAAAGCTAAAGAATTCAAAAGAAGAAGTTAAAGAATTTAAAAATGTGAACTACTCCTGGTTTAGTAATAAAGACGGCACAATCTTGTTAAGATGCATTGTAGTTTATGTGTCCGGCCTAAAACATTTCATCTTCTCCATAAAACACTGACATATGATTTACTACACCTGAGGTCATTGAAGTCTGTGGTCCTATTCACGGCGGCCATTTTGACTTAATTTGGTGAAGCACTGATAATAATAATAATATTGAGCGTGAAGTGTCTCAGTAATACATGTTGTGACAGTCCTCGTTCAACTTATTCTTAAGACCTATGCCTTTCCTAGTGTGACAAATAGGGATGTGAAATTAGTAGATATCTAGTAGTCCCACCTTCACTGGTAAAGTGAATCTAACAGGGAGATATCAGTCAAGTCAGATGTGCACACCCACACAGTCCTATGAGGTCCAAGAGATCAGAGAAGAAGAGACCAGCTTAATTTCATTTGAAAATAGAAGCCAATAAATGATTTATGTTTAACCCTAACCTCAAAGGAAACAAAGAAATCTCAATTCAAGCCCACATTTGAACTTTATCTGGACAACAACAATGTGAAGGTTGCCCTGATCTAGGTTCATAGCTGTGTGCATCACTTTATTTACATATTTATTACAGTTCATTCAGCATGGGAGAAAATTAAAATGGATCATTCAAACCGCCAGCTGAGGCTTATAAACTACGCCATCAATCCATCAACGGGGTAATTTACAACTCTGCAGGGCTGACTTCATTCAGGGAAGAAAAACAACAAGCGAAAAACCCACACAGGCGTTCTTATACCTATTCATGTACACTGGAGGTCTTACATTTCATAGAAAAGCTGCTGACTGTTCCAAGTGCGTGCTTAAAAAAAACAAAAAAATACACTGGCGCTGTTTCTAAAAATGGGAAACAAACAAACAAAGTTGCTGGACAGTTTCCAGCCAATCAGAGAGAGGCTGTGGATGCATCAAGAGAAAGGCAATGGGAGGGAGAGTGATTATTAATCTGGCACATGCTAATTGTCTTTCCCTCCTCTAGAATCTTTTTTCTCATGCAAGTTAGAGATTTCTACGCAATTCTGGCCAATTTTCCACTTTATACTTGTCCTTTCTGCACCATTTTACATTTTAATTCACTGGACTTTGCCAGCTATAGTTGCCAAATACTTTTCTTACGACCCAAAACACATTATTGACTTATGAAATAAGATGTATTGTTCAGATAAGAGTACTCAGCAGTTTGAAGTCGCGAGATTCTGAAAGGCGAGAATCTGCATTATTAATCCCACTATTTTAGTGTTTACAGTATTTTTAATATTGTTTGCATTTGTAGTTTTGCCTCAGTAAAATACTAAGGGCAGAACTTTTACTTGGATTAAGTTTTTTACTGTCTGTTATGATAAACATTTTACATTAAATAATATATTTAAAAAAGACAGGAGGGAGTGAATACAGTAAATACACAAATCAAAACAAGAATCTGCATGTGAGGTAGCAAAGAACTATTCTCCTCAGAGTGCAGCTAAAATGTTTAGTGCTCTGAGTAACAGCAGCCTGATTACTTGAGAAGTCCGGAAAAAGACATCAAATCTCCAGAAATGAAAATAGCTGACGCTGGAGCCTTGAAGCCAAAGTCAAAGGAACATATTTGTGTTGTATTAAATCGAAGGGTACAACCACACTTAAAACGCAGCAATAGACATATTTGTAATTGTGTTGCGCTGCATCTCCCTGTGGTCCTGGTAAAAGTACACAAAAGAAGACACACAGATTCCACCACACATTTGATGGACCCTCTTGGAGGCCCGTCACAGGTTAACTGACTTCCGGCCGTCATGGGGGAAGGAGGGAGGGAAGGAAGGACAACGAGGGGAGGAGGAGGAGTAGGAGGAGGAACGGGCCCGTACTTGTCGCATGTGTCGGCCCGGGGGGCTTTGAAACCGGAGCAGGGCCTTGACGCCCGGACCGAGTGACCTGACCTGACAGCGCGCATTCAGAGAGCACAAGACCCCCGAGAGCAATATATAGCAGATTTACTCCTCTTTTCTAAAAGAACTAAACATGCAATGGACACCTTGCTGAATCCCAAACGCTTAGTTACTGTTGCTACGCCTGCCGTGTATTCCAACATGGTGCATTGATCAATAATATTAAAATTATAATTCAAAGCGCTTTCACGTGCACGTTCAAGATGACTAATTGATGACCAATGGCAAACAAACACATCGTTTAATCCGTTCTTTACTTGTTTTTCTTATGTATACAATAAAGTTCTCCCTCCTTATCAGATCCGCTCCAAATCAGCCTGCAGCCTCTTTGTCGCCTTCGATGTGTAAAAACACTACAAGGGCAAAAAAACGCTCTCACCTCAGCCGCTCCTCCTCCTTCTTTCGCAGCTTCATATCCCGCTGGACAACTTTCAAGACGTGCTCCGCCTCATCGTCAGTCAGGCCCGACAGGTCCAGCTTCCGGCCCATCTTTCCTGGCCTGGCCGCGCCGAGCTGCTGGTCCAAGAGAGGAGGACGAGGACGCGCGTAGGCACTGCTGCTCTGGGGGCCCGAGGCAGAGACAACCCTGAGGAAAGGGCGAGGGATGGAGAAATGTTACGGTATCTTCTATTGGGGAATCAACGCGCTTATGAAAAAACTTGAAATGACCATGATTCTACATCCCTCCATGGAGCTCAGTGTGCAGGACTTGTTGTGATCATCCACAATCACCACCCACCTTCAGTGAAATTTTATTTTTGCATGCAGCATACAAAGCAGACGGGTGTAACAACTCAAACAACAAAGAGGGTTTTCACAAGATAACAGAGGTTAGTTTTTCTTAGCTTTAGGGTCATGTTGCCTGGTGTGTGGTACAGTCTCTGTGTGTTTAATGTAAACATACGCTAAACCTCACAATAACAAGTGTGCTTACGCAGCCCATTTGGCTAAATTACCGTAGACTTGTGGCACCGTTCAAGTAAGGTTTTTAAGTAAGGGACCGGACAGAAGTTAATCACTGTGTTGACCCTGAAAACCAGATCGAATTTTGTTATTTGTGAGGCAAGGTGAAGTGAAGAAGGGAAGAAAGGGATGACGGAGAGGCCGGCCCATAAAACTGAGGGAAGTCGGTTAGGCAGAGAGAGAGAGAGAGAGAGAGAGAGAGAGAGAGAGAGACATATGAGGAGATGGGAAGAAAGGAGAAGGTCCATTATCTACAGTGTCTAAACTAGACGGGAAGGCACTGGCAGTGTAGGAGGCAATGATGACTCAGAAGGCCAGACAATTATGTGCGTTCTATAATTGGGCTTCATCGACCGAGTGTCTCGCCTCATGCACAGCATGTCACTCATTCCTCCAGTTTGCCTCCAGTGGACTTCAAACTGTCAAAGAAAATACATTTCAAAAGCAGAAAATGAAATTGATGTGATGATCCTCCTCACGTGTGTTGAAGTGGTCTCGTTTCATCATTCAAAGGTTAGGAACAAAATATCAAAGACTTTCTGGAGCATCTACTTGAGTAAAATAAACCTCTTTGCACTAAAATTGTTTTAAAAGGGTTTGCATTTTGATTTTAAAAAAGCTTTTAGGTAAACCATATATTGTTTTTCAATATTTTAAATACAATACGTGAATGAATCAGATGCTTGTATCTGTCATCAAGGAGTTTATGACAGCACAATCACATGCTCACTAACACACATAAACATGTGTGAGAAAGGGCTTTTGTTACATTCTCAACTATAGTGGGAAACAGCTGCAAAAAGCTCTCAGACTCACACAAATGAAGACAAAGTGCAATTCACAAACACTCATTAAGCTGCCTTAATGAGTGACGTCCATTTCGCCCCGGGAAATCCTAGCCAGCGTGACATGATCAGATACACACTACAAAATGTGACGGCTCATGTGGACGCACAGCGTGACAGCTACACATACTGAGCGATCAATATGAACCAGACAAACATGATCCGACTGTCAACAATGTTGAACTAATGCTATTTGTTGCATAGGACAATGTTAACACAGACAAATTTCTTTTTAAAAATTCCACCTAGTCCACCTATTTGAGTCAAATGTTCCTGGAACCCACCACAAAATGTCAGCGAAGAGAACAATTTCATAATATTAGTTCAATGTAGAGCTTCACCCCTTGCTAAGAACCCACTTTCACAACTCCCCGGCCCTTTATCAGTGGATCCAGAAATTCAAATGAAGAAGTAGAACTTAAACTTGAGCGGCTCTGTAACATATAAGCAGCAGCAGCGACTGGAAGGTCTAACATATCGGACTCCAGTTACCGGTTGTGTCCTAATGTATTGAGGAGATGAATGCGCCATTACTGTAAGGCCATTATTGTGTAGCCACAAGGGAAGGTAATTATTCAGGCCTTCTTTTTATAGAGTGGTGTCAAGGACGGGGATGGAGCTTCAGTTGTGTTTGAGTGTCTGCCCGTCAAGCTACAGTGACGCACACACTCGCGACATCTCCCAGCCAAATGGACACAATCTCACACAAATATGTGCGCATCGAATCAATGCTCCTCCTACTGAGAGAAGTGTCCCCGCAATGAGCCATCCGCCTGTCCACACTGGAGAAGAGAGCGGGCTATTCCAACCAGGGTTCGAAATTACTTAGGACTCTTGGGGGGTCTCCTAAAATGTAACTATAAAAAATAGTGAAGACTACCTTGCTACACTATATACTGCAGGAAAAATTATATTGACATATTTTGAAGGTGAGATAATGGTCTTGGGATGTTTTTCATGGTTTGGGCTAGTCCCAGTATTGTAGTGGTGTCTGGAGAAGTGGATTGGCTATAATCAAACAGGTAACCCTCTTCTGGAGCAACAAGGTTACAGCACCTTATATAAATCCCTGACATGACAAAGTGGAAAACAGGTCATTCTTTCCTTGAGCAAGGAAGTTAACTAAGTTACCTAAATCCACCAGGTGTACTCATTATGGCAGCACCATGCACCTTCAAATGGTTTGATGAAATACAACTGGCATTTCTCATCCCTTATGTTAGTGGGATTTGTAAAACAACTAGCCGTTGTTAACAACTTCATCAGGTCACTGTTAACTGGGGTTGGAGAGAAGACCTACAGGGCACCCCTGCTTTTTTTTTTTTTTAGTTAGTAAAAAAAAAGGAAACGATAGTCAGCTCAACATTAAATGAATTATTAATAATGTAATAACAATAACTTATAACAAAAACTTATTTCACCAGTAAATTACTGTTAAACGAAAAAAACAATGGGAAAAGGGTATTTTACAACAACTTCGAATGCAGCACAAGTCTGGCGAGGCGAATTTCAAGTGAACGCAACATCTGTTTGTTTTTCAGACAACGGCAGCTACAGACTGTTCAGTGAAACACAGACACACCTTTACACCGTTTAGCTGTCAGTATTTTAACCGTGGTTGCTCCATTGCCATATATATATATATATATATATATACACACACTTCAGCTACTAGCTAACGGTAGGCTAACGTTACCTGCTGTCGAGTGTAGTGTTTACTAGCGTGCCGTGTGGCGCTGTTTCAGTTCTCTCTAACGTCTGTCTAACGTCTAACGTCTGAGGCATTTAAGTGGCCTCTAAATAAGGCACCAAAATCAGAGTTGCTATTCGGTCCGGTAGATAACGGCCGTTAAGACACCTGTACCGTATTAGCACCCCCCCAAAAAAACTCTTCGGATCTACACGATTCACGTAGATGACATTTTCCCATTCAAAACTCACAGACTTGAATTAAGTCCTCGCCATCTTTCGTAATCACTGACTGGACCATTAGGTTGGTTTGCTAGCTTTGAATAACTAGTCTAGCTAACTGCTACATGTCTGCTGTTAGCTGGCAGTTTGGCTTCATACACGTACAGCAAGAAACGTTGACAAACGCACTCTTCTGATCATTACGTTACACTGGGTATCTAAGTTAGTTAATGCAACTTTTGATATAGGAACACCAACTCCAAATATTTTACTATAATAAGCAATTATTATGGAGATATAAACATATTCGAAGCACTTACTTTTCATGAGGGATTTCACTCTTTGTGAGGCTTCGTTTTTGCCGCGTTCAACAATAACCTACGTGTCTGCGCCACAGACCACAACAACAATCTGTGATGCTATTGGCTGCCCTGATTGCTGCCCAGTCCCGCAAGGAAATAAATGAATTATTGTTATAAATATAAAACGTCACTAAAGACCTTTTCACAATCCTTTTTAATGATAAAGATATTTGTCGGGGCCCCCCCAAAATTGAAAAATAAATTCTTATATCCTTAATGACTTATAGGGGGTCCCGGGACCCCCCCCCCCCAGACCCCCCTCATTTCGAACCCTGATTCCAACAGGCGAAGCCTCCTTAGGTGACCCTGATCGGAGACACCTGGGTAGGCTGAGGTAAGAGGGGGGGGAACGGAAGAACTACGTTCTGGATTACTACATTCCCGTTGATCACAAAGTCTCCAATCAGCCCACTTTATCTGTGTTTGCGTGTCTAAAATGAATCCAACCCTATCACCAAGACAAGAATGTCCATATTAGATTGATTTGCAAGAGTGTATGTTGAGTGTCTTCTCCCTTTTCGTAATATAAGCACAACAGCCACAGTGTCTCTGTGTTTAGGGAACGATAGCAAATGACTGTTGAATGAGGTACACTTCATTTACTTCATGAAGACACAAACAAGAGGCAAACTCAGGTCTCCGTTCCACCACCCGAATATCCCCTATTTACCTACTAACTCAACACGTATAGGTTAAACTATTTTCTACATTGGCACGTTGGTATTTGGCCGTTAAAGATAGATGTCAACAGATTTCCATGTTTCAGCCCAGTGGACCAACCAGTGTCTTTGGGAATACTTCATTGCAGTGTAAAATTGTCACTCGTAACTTTTTTAGAAGTTGTGTGTGGGTGTGTTTCACCACAGGTTGAGTATTAGTGATTTGAAACCCAGAGCAGCATATTGAAGTATAGCTTCGAGTGCTCGGACAAAGAGAAAGAAGGGTCACACCGATGCATCTCATTCACTCCAAAGGACACGCCGCATGCATCAAATCGACCACGTCACGCTGATACTAAATCATCGCGGGGATATAAAAACACTGCATGCCACGCCGCGCTGCAGAGCACTCTGCTCCGCTGGCGTCTAGTCAGCAGAGGATGGGCGAGCTGAGGACAAGGCCCTGTCGGACCACTAAAAGGGCAGGTGCAGCCGAGCGCTAAATGAACTGCTTGTTTTAGACGCTCTCCATTGAATCAGCGTTTCGTCACAGCCAGAAGGAGAGAGATTGAAAGCGACCTCACCGAAAGAGCTATTTAGACGGAAGGTGAATACAGGGAACCGACATTTACAGATACTCAACGTCTTATTCGTTTAATCGGGAAATGTGTGCTGGAGATTGTCTGACACTGTTCTCAAGAGAAATCTGGGAATAACTGGAAATCCCTTTAAAACCAGAGCTCTGTTTTTGTGTATGATGTCCTCTCTTTTTTCTCTCTCTCTCTGGTCATTTGTCTTCCTAAATCCACCTGACAGCAGAAAATAAAGGCTTTTTGTAACCCCGGGATACAGCCAGTATCCGTCAGAATGACATCAAGAGGAGTCATTGTTGAGAAAAGACAAGCAACGCAAATAGTGGGAAATGTCATTGTAGTTGTTGCTTCCGGTGAAAAGCACACAGTGGGAGTGGGCCGTTCAGCAGTTCTTACTTTAATGTTATTCATACTTAACATAAAAGGGAAGAGCGGTGCGAATACGTGTGGAAATAACTGAGTAATTGGAAATGCTTTTAAAAGTAGCATAATCTGCAGAAGATTGGCCCCTTTTGTCTTTAAAAAACATCATGACATACAATAGGGAGCACTGACAGGCATCGCTTCTTTTTTCATAAGCTGTAAAAAGCTGAGGAAAGCTGTGTGCTTGCAGAGGATTTGGGAAACTAGTAAAAGTAGTAAAGTAAAGAGTTGAATCAGTGATCTATATGTCCTGCGTGGATGCTAAAACCTGGCTCATACACACTTTAAAGAAAGTAGATTAAACTACATTGAGACGGATTGAAAGGGAACTAAAAGTGTGAATTTTGTGGTTCAAAAAGAATTTAGCACCTTAACCTTTCAATACATCAAACCTAAATCAAAATCCCAAAACATGAAGTTTTGGCAGCAACTTTTTCATAGGAAAGCATCCAGTACTTACACAAATCAAGACCGCGCACGTATATAATAATGATATTGTTGATATTTGGGCAAACAGACCTTTTTTCACAGAAGACGTTTTGAAAAAGCACAAGTGTAAATGAATAAATCAGTAACGGCTGAATTATTCAATGTAAAGATAAGCAGTTACACCCCAACACTGTGGATATGAACACTGCCACATGAAATAAAACCAACTCGTGCCAACATTTGTTTTTACTTGATTAGTGCAGACACACTAAACACACTCCTCCTGCGTGGTGCATGAGGAAGAGTCCTTGATCATCTGTCAGTGTTCGACATCTACCTGCTGTGTCGCATCCATCACTAACTGGCCAATTACCACTCAATGCAGAGCAAGAGAGGAGGCTGGTCAGGGTGAGGATGTGTGTGAAGACACACACTCTCAAAGCGTCACAAATCTAAACAGATACTAATTGAATCTTCCTCTGAGTCACTATGCGTGTGGGGGAGAATCTGCACCAACTCTAAGAATGGGTTGTAATTCTGAATGAAGGGCTCTGAATAGCAGGCTTATTCATCCCGTGTGCGGGTGAATTCTCTCCTGGCTTCTCCTGAACGAGCTTCCCAAAGACAACACGGGGGCATTGTCAACAAGTGGCAGCGTTCAGGACTAAACAAAACAACAGACTAACTATCAACTATTTTGCACACCTCACTCAGAGATGCTGCCAAGTAAGGATTTTCAGCTTGCATTCCTTTGGGTTTTAAAGGCTCTCTTTCCCTGCACCTACGGCTCGGAGGCAAATCATGACATTTGTAACACATGCTTCTAATTAAAACTTGAAAGAATGAGTCACACTTCGCACCTGATGAATCTGCTTTTTAGTTGTCTTCTCGGCACTCTGCAAATCTGTACCTGGTCGCGTGCACCTCACACCCGGCATCATTCACGGTGCACACTGCATGATAACATCTATATATATATATATCGCACGTTTCTGTAAAAATCAGCCCTGATTCACTGTGCATAATCAGGACTGATTTTCGTCAAGGTGCAAACGTGCAACAGTGCCTTGAACGTCCCACACATGCATTCGGATGAATCCCGCGTGACGCCGAGGCGCGTGTTTCAATCATTGCTTTCCTGCTCACTAAAAGCAGGCTAACGTCCATCTGTATGTATGTGTGTGTGTATGAATGTATGTATGTGTATGCAAATATACAGTCGCAGTGAGTTGACGTGGAGAATCACTTACACGGGATCAGCGGGTGCCGGGTGACCGCCAGCTACGGTCTCTTCCACGTTATCCCAGACAATGGTCAAACAAAAAGACGCGGAGGGATGCGCAGCTGCGAGTGTAAACTTCCGCGACACCTGTCTTTCTCCCGGAGAAATTCGGGCTCGCCTGCCCCTTTGCTACTCGGCTTATTATCCCCCCCTCCCTCCCTGCCAGAAGCAGCAGACGCAGGCACAGCTGAATGGGCGATCACGAGGTTTGTATTACACGGAGGAAGGAGGGAAGGAGCGAGGTGAGGGATTGGCACCCAGCCTTGATTCTTCCTGTTTTCACGGTGACGCCGTGGTGAAGGGACCGAGACGGGAAGCTGCGGGTTGGAAATCCGATCTGGTATCTAAGAGGGGGGGGGGGATAAACTGCAAGCACCTGGGCATCCTGTGCTTCCAATTTGGCACTGTTGCTCTTCAAGGAAGAGGAGGAGAAGGAGGAGGAGGAGGGGGTGGGCACTGTGGTGGCTGGCTCCATTCACAAAGTCACTCGGCGCTAATAACCTCGAGAAGAGATGAAAACATCTCAACTAACACACTGTTTCTCGGGTCTCTGTCCAGCTTAATCGCCTCACTATCTCAATGAACTGTAGTACTCATTTCAATTCAGTAAGAAGTAATGGTGAAACTTTATACATCGGATGCATTAACCGTGTATTTTTTTTAAATCTACGAAAGAAACGATTGAAAATAGAAACTCCAAATATAAATCTGCAGATATGCTAATTCCCACCAGTTATTTATGAAAAACTAACGTGGTCTCCATCACATTCCCATTATTGTGTTTTTGCAGATGCACTGTAGAAACCAAATGTTTTCCAGAGTTGTGGTCTGGCCGGCTGAGGAGAAAATGGGGCTGTTTGTTCTCTTTATTATTGCAAAGCCTTCTGAAAAAGAACGCTGACAGTTGTGCTTTGAAAAAAAAAAAACTTTTTCTTGGCTGTGGTACTTGCTAAACAAGGTACATTTTTACAAGATGAATTGCAATAAGGATACTTCAGAGAGACTAGAAATCAAACTGGGTTCCTGCCTTCTTCTCTAATGAAGGCTGCATTAGGGGCCTACTTCAAGGAAAACCCTTTTAAATTAGTTTTTCTCATGGTTACACCCTATTTTTTAGTTACAGAAGCACCTCCATGAGTCATCACAGATTGAGTGCTGGAAACGTGTGTTCCTATCTTACGTCACACCCTTGATATACATCTACAGGCGTCACAACGCTCCTGCTGTGAGTCTCTGTTTAATCAGGTATCTTATTCATATAACAGGTTCAATGTACACAGATAATGCAAACACCAAATGTACTGTAAATATTTAAGCCCAGAGAACCCACAGTTCATCAGGGACATTCACACACGCTGTGTTGAATTCCACACAGCAAAGTTTGGCCCGAAAGAGGAATTGCATCACTTTTCATTTAAATATTTGCTCTCTCTCTCTCTCTCTCTCTCTCTCTCTCTCTCTCTCTCTCTCTCTCCTTCTTGTGTGCGGTCGTCCTCATCAACCCTGTGCACATCCTTTCCGGCCTAGAAATAGGAATTTAGGTACCAAGCATGAACCAGACATTAACATCGACTGATAAAAGCTACATGTGAGGTCACTTTAAGCTCACTTTTCTAAACCTCATCTTTTAGAGTTTAGAGAAATAACACATGGCTTCCATGCCCTGTTTTCATCACTTTTCCTGCAAGATAAAAAACATGGCAATATAACCCATTGAAAAACAAGAGGCAGAAGAGAGCAGGGTGGAGCAGGGTGGAGGAAGGGGTCCTGCTGGGGTTCTACGTCAGCAATCCCCTGGCCACAAGGGCATTCACATACGTGTGTTTGAGTAAAGCTTATTAAAGGCTTCATGCACAGTGTTTGTGCCTCGGACTCTGCAGCCCAGTATGACACGTCATCTACTGTACATCTACAGGTGTGAGGTGAATACATGTAAAATCTCTTCATTTTGAGGCTTGATCCATTGAACTTGTTTCTGGGTACGGCAGGTGATGGGAACATTTCGGCCCGGGGCATTTGGCTTGAGAATATGTGCATTTGCACACTGTAATAATCCTATCAAGCTCGCGGCTGGGAACAGAGGGAATATTCATGCAGTCGTCGGTGTGAAAAGGCAATCAGCAGGTCAGAGCGGTGTGCTTCAACACTTATCAGCAATGTGCGATAGATTTTCTGAGCACGGGAGCGATCAAAGCCTGCCCAGGAGCTCTGATTGCTAAAGTGGAATATTTAGAGTGACTAGAGAGAGCAACGCGTTCCGCTACCTCTATCCATGTCACATGCTGGTATCGCAGTGTTGTGTGTGCTCCTGTGTATGTGTGTTCAGTGTTTCCATGTGTTTGCGGGCACATTAAAGTTGGAGGTCCGTGTTCTCTGGGTCACTTAAAGCAAAGAGTGCCTTTCTGAAGAAAGTTATGGAACCTCTATGGTTTTCCTAAATTTGCACAGGGATCACATTTCCTGTAATAAAAGCACAGTGACATCTCTGTGTTCATGCAGGCAGCACGTGTGTCCGATGCACTTTTCCCCTCAGTGATCCATGATCTATGTTGACCTACATTAGCCTGCCTTTCAAGTCGGGAATCAACTTATACCAACATATCGCTTCACCATGACAATGTCAAAAATATCATTTCTAATTGAGGGTATTTGTTAAATATGTTTAATTCTCTGATTTGAACATCTTTATAAAAAGAGAGAATAATGATTTAAATGTGTACATTTTAATCTGACAGTCTGAATAAACATGTGCTGGGCTCTTTATTTAACTGGCTTCATGCACTTACTGGTGATTCTGTTTTTAACATCACATTGCAATGATTTGTGGGTAACGTTATGGGAAAAGATGCTGACTTATCGGAAAGGGCTCCTAATGTCTGCCAGAGAGCCGCCTAACACAAGAATTTGACAATGGGACAGGACTGAACCCTCACAGACTGGGGGAACTCTCCTCAAAGCTGCGTCACACAACAAATTATGCATAAGTAGATGTGATGTGTTTGAAAAAAAATGCTAACCTAGAGGAATTGGTTATGATTACCCTGTAACCTACAAGTGGCCATACAGTAAATGTTGACAAGCCCATATTCTGTTATTTCTCAGTCAACCAAAAGAAATTAATAAAACACATGATTTGGTTTAATATTTCTGAAGGGATTTAAGCCCTAAGGGATTTAAGCCCTTTGCATTACAGCTCCTGCTTTCTTCAAATCATCTGCTCTCTATATACTAATACCAAGATGAGCAACTTATTTGTCCAGTCTGCAGTTTCTCAGCATATTCCATTCAAACATATACATCTTCTTTACGTTTGTGATTAGGCCTCGTGAAAGGCCTCGGCCCACTCAGCATGACTAATTGCCCGTAAGTGGGCATCGCAGTGAGCACAACAAACACATTGTTGCGTGCATTGTTCCGTTATTCACAGTGTGGAGAAAGGGGAAAATGGATGTACACAGAGAGGATTAAAAGAGAAGAATATCCATTTGTTTTCTTCACCATTTGACAAACGCTTTTTTTAGACATCCCCAGGGTCGATGAAGCTTCATTGACGGAAGGGATTCGAGAAGTTATTTCCCCCGTCACAGCCAATAAACAAGCGCTGATTGTTGAGTTAAAGCGGAAAATCACACACGTGATGGAAACTGCTTTAGCTCCTCATTGCTCCGGACACGATTCAGCCTTGACGGGCGGTACTGGATGGAACCGGTTTTCTCAGGTGCGGCAAAATGCCTACAGAGCAGATGTTCATTAAGACTGATTTGCATTACACAAAAAAAAAATGCAACGCATGAACATGGTGGGTCACGGAATGAAAGGTGTTTGGGAAACCAGAGGTGAGACCCTCCTGCGCGCTGCTCCAACGCTCCTCAGAACAGAAACATCTTCTGGCCCGATCCCATTCGACCGTGTTGTGTGTGCATTTTAGCACTCCAGTAGCTCATAACTAATTATTTTCCCTTCCAGTGTTTGGAAACCACAACATATTGACAGTCTGCTCTATCTCCTCCCGGACTATATTAGTCACACATCACCCCCTCCCCTCCTCACTCCTATGTTTATTTCACAAGTGTGGATGAGTGGGAGCCCGTTTGCCAGCCGCTCCACTTGTTGCTCGCCAATAGATTTCTCTGGCCAACGTCACTGTTTACTAAAGAGGTGTTTCTGTTGCTCGCCACCCACGTTCAGCAACGCTTGTTAACACGTAGCCACCTTTGAATGAGCTTCTCGGCCGGGACCGTGATCGTGGAAAAGAGTGTAAGGAAATTATGAATTCGTGAAATGCCTTCAACTTTTTCAACTGCTGACTTCTTTGCATGAATGAATACACTTTGATGATGCAAAATGAAAGTAATTAAAGCTGAATGAATCACTTATCTATAGGTGGAACAAAGATGTCTCACACACAGAAGGAGAGTGACTTTAGTAGGTAGACGTCACACCTCGACAGCTTGTTGGGATTTTCAAACCCTCCGAGTTGGTTGATGAGAATAATCCGACACGTCAATCAATCAAGTCAAAAAAGTTTAAGAGATCTATTAAGAGAAAAAGATACATCGAGCAATTCCCCGCAGGTGCACCTGGAGACTCTCTTCCCTTGAAGAGTCTGTCTGCTGTTCGACTCTGACAGTCTTTATAATCTCCTCATGCCCTTGAAAACTAGTTTGAGCCGGTTCATCCTGGATGGTTGTTGCACGGGATGTTTTCACTGTGATCCCCCCTCTGTACCATTCTGTGCTATTTATCTTCACGCTTCCTGGACTCCTTCAACCCTCATTTCCCATATTTGCCTTATATGGTCACAGCGTCATTTTTTCCTGCATTGTCACAATATCTGCTCTGTAAGAAAAACAATGTAAAAAGCACACTAACAGGAACATACATCATCACAAGCTTGACATGGCAAATGGTTTATTTTCTTTAACATTTACCAGAGGAAACGTTTAAAAACAATATTTACTGAATGATGCTAAAGTGATGAAAGTCCTGATTTCAGCAGAGATCTGTTGTGCGATACGACAAAAAGAAGCTCGTTTTAAGGCCTGTTTGTATTCAAATAACATGACGTCCGGATCATGTTCACACAGACACAACGATCAGTCCAGTTCCTGTAAACACAACACAGGGAAAACATGTTTTTTCGTTTTTTTTTTCATGGATGCACATTCACCCAACAACAACAGCCTGTGCAAATGTGCACGTGTGGCAGCAGCTGGAAACATCCTTAGGGCAGACACGTCCGTCAGCGCGTCCACACCTTTCCTCCTGCAGGATACCGACACGGTCGGCTCGCTCCTCTCGTCCGCGGCTTCAAGCCCTCAGGGGCAGCGTTTGATTCCAGCTCCTTGCTGCCATGGTAACCAGGCCAGAGAAAAGGATGGGATACAAACGAGAGATAGCGAGAGGGCACGACCCACACTACGTGCACACCACGTCTGACACTCTCTCCCGTGATGTTGTGTTTAGTATTCTGGCCGGAGGTTCGGCGGTCGGTGTGCTGCGAGCTGGGCTCAGTGAGCGCTTTGATACTTGTGCCGCTATTAGGATCATTTAGGAGCTGCAAGACACTTCATTAAAATGAGGTGTTTGATTACCTGCACACAGGTAGATTTATTCCCAATACATCATTGAATGCTGCTGCCTGAGTGATCTACTCTCAGAACAGACCCACATACAGTGTTTCCATTAAAAAGAAACGTCACTGTTTCACGCAGGTTTGGAAGCGCCTGCCCTTAAAACCTGTCCTGTAATTGTGTCCTCGTCTACAGCGCCTACAGGAAGCAGAGAATCTGACAAGATTTACCGCACTAATCGAAGGTGCTTCATGAAAAAAAAGCTACAGTTTAACGTTCTTTGTCATTTTAAACCCTTAAAAGTTTTTTTTTTCTATTTAGCAAATGTTCCACATGCTCGCGTCTGGTTTTGTGCAGTGAGATAAGAGTTTCCCAATTCTTTAAACCCCTCTAAAGACATTGCCTCCCTTGAGGTGTGAAATCCCCAAAGAGCCCCCATCCACTGGGATTTATGATTTAATTGATTATACAGACTCCAGAATGTTCTCTCTTGGTGAGAGCTTTGATGTTGAAATGGGTACGTTATGGGTCTTTGTAGACGGCTCTAGAGGGCTGCATTTGGAGCTGAGCCCTTTTTCCATCTGCCTGCTGTGGGAGGATAAGGGCTGTGATTGGCGAGTGCTTTTTTATTTAGTGAAAATGTGATGTGAGATTAAAACCAAATACTGTGGCAACATGTAGGACTCACTTTGAGTCGAATGAGCGCACCTCTGTGCGCGAATGCGCAAACAGCCAAGGACACATAAACGAGGAGGTGAGACAATAATCCCACTATGTTCAATGAATAACACACAAATTACAGCTCAACCACAGTGTTTTTCCTCAGTCTCATCCTTGGCTTCTTCTGCTGTTTCCACACGAGAGAATTAAAAGCCTCGCTGCTTTTCTCTCACTTACAGCACAAAGATGTTACCGAAGCAGCTGCACACGAGAGGGCAATGCGCTGCAGAGAGGTTTTGATCCGTAGTCACACTTACGAGAGTTACATGACCCGACATACGCACAGTGTTCACGTCGTACCTCTGCCACAAGCAAACCACCTCCTCTGCCAAACACACACGCGCTATCTGCACACAACAAACACAGAGATGTGATTGGACGTGCTATTAGGGGCATGACTGACTTTTGTTTGGCTCGACAAATGGATTCCTGAATAGGACAAATTTCACCTTGAAGCACAAGAAGGCTAATTGACTGTTATGTCACTGGTTCATTTCATCTGGAAGCAACTCCTCTGAAATTGGCTATTTGTTTAGTTTTTATAGGAATACATATCCCAGAGCATTAAAGATAAGCTGTTTTTTTCTTCAATTCACTGTAATATTGCTCTATAATTTATTGTCCCAACACAATACTTTTTTATGTGACGGGAAGAACCCTCACACTCTCCAAATTGAAGATTGATTTTCTTAGTTTTCTTAGATTGGTTTTCATAACGAGTGTTCAGACAAATTGCAAAGACAAATTTCTGAGACGGGGGAATGAAAATGGAGGGACGCAATTAGAAAAGAAATACGCTCAGTGGGGCATATTGACACATAGACAAATTGTATAGCTTACAGCTGACACTTGTTACCAATCACATGTGTTTTTGTTCATTCACCCAAGCAACCAATTATCTTAACTTAGCACTAAGACTGGAAGCAGGGGAAACAAATACACCTGTCTTTAGGGTGCAAATAAGTGTGTTTTCCAGAAGTCTATTGAACAGGTCGGATCAGCCTTTCGAACAAAAACAAATATTTCATATTATTTGTTGATCAATTTTCTTCCTTATTATTTATTTATTACTTTTTCACAGTGAGGATTACACAGAGAAACAGGGAGAAACTGTTCAAATAGTTTCAGGCAATTTTTTTCCACACAGCAAACAAAATTCCATTCGTCTCAGTGGTAATTCAGCGTAGGCGTTATTTTCACCTCAAAATCCGGGCAAATATAACCCAAACTATCCACATGAATAGATACCAGAAGACCTTTGTGAGACAACTTCCCCTCTAATTTGGGTCAACCAACCCATTAACAAACGGGGCAGTAAGATAGTCATCGTTTCAACGACATAACCCAAAACATCTATTACTTTATGAGTCAAGTCTCCTAATCCAGATGTTGTTCCTTAAACCCCATTCCCTGTTTTTCTCCCATCTGTCGCTGCTGCTGCCAAACAGCTTCCGCGTGGACACAAACTCATTTCTTCAAGTGTTTATGTGTCACAAATTACCTGTCTTCTCATCCCTGGTCGGAGCAGACAGTTCTCACAAGGTCAACAGCTGCTAGCCGTAGAGCTTTATCCTCCGACACATTGACAGCATCTCACAGCAGAGCCGCTGACAAGTGACACTTCCCCCCCATAGGGAGGGAGGGAGGGAGGGGGGCTAAGGGATCCAGAGGGTGGCTCGGCATGGCAATTTCCTTCAGTGAACTCCCTGCAGATGCGTTCAAAAAGTTACTTCAAACTTGAAGCGGTGGAGTGAGTAACGGAGACTTCACTCCGCCTCGCTGTGATCACCTTCTCTTCACACGAGACGTTGATGAAAACTTGTAACCTTGGTAACTTCATTTCAGCAGGTCTCAAGCGCAGTAGGACCGACACTGACATGTAACTGCTCGGTGTGTCCGGTAAAGCCATGTTCCTGGCTGACACGTTTGTCCACTCAGAGGCCTTTTATTTATTTTTTGGGGACGTGCTGCCAAGTCAAGCGGTGTTTGCGGTTCTGCTCATTTTTCGCTATTCCCTTCCTTTGTCTCCTGACTAAACATCCAGTGCTTCACTTCCCATCGTCAGCCTGCAGTCTAGCCAGTGGTCTCGCTGGACCTCCGGGGAGAGGTTTGCAACAACAGTTTCTACACGTCAAGCGTATCTCATGAGAAGAAAAGGAGGGGAGTGGGTGTGTAGATTGGGAGATGGGGAGGAAGAGGGAATAACCGCCCTTCATTCTCCAGTCGAAAAACTGTAACTCGCTGGGAAATTGCAAATGCTTTCACAATCTTTTTCAGGTTTGTTGAGGAAAGAAGAAAAATTGTTCACCGATAAGCCAGAGGACAACCAAGTGGTACATTGCCTTTTCTTTAACAGGAAATTAATCTTATTTTCACAGCGGTGCATGTTTCCAATCCTTGCCGGAGTCAATTCCTCTGACCCCCCAGGCCTGAGGCTTAAGGACATTAGATTCTTTCCATCTTGTAGTACACCTTGAGACAGGGTGCCTATTCATCTATAACCCCATAGGGAGCTGCATTCTTTATGGTGGGCTGTTTTCAAGCCCATATAAACCCCCACAGAGGTAGGCCGTTAAATCCCCTCAACATGCAGTCTAGATAATGTGAAACATACTGTACCATTTAAGGAGAAAACAAAGTCAAACAGAGAAGGTTTCTGTTGTTGATTTTCTGTTTTTCATGAGCAGTTATTTTCATTCATACCTGACGATTCCTTGCCAATGTTCAACTAAAAGGAGTTCCACAACCATAAAGATGTATTGAGGTTGATAGCTGTATATTCCAGTGAGAAGGGGAATTACCGTAATGCTTAAAGGCTTACTAGTGTTTGGATCAATGCAGAACTGTGTAAACAGCCATTATGCCGATACACATAAGAGAGAGAGAGAGTTGTCCACACTGAGCCAGCAGACTAATTCCCTGCATAACGCAGCGTTTCTTCAACATATTACAAGAACCAAACCCCCAGTTTTTCATTTGTTATGTACAGAGTTTTGACAGCACAAGATTCCTCTGTCTCTTCACTCTGTCTGCACTCTCTGTAGTTTAAACAAACAGTCACACACCCACACACACATACTGGCGAGATCTACAAGGCAGGCATAAGTGGAAAATCTCTGCTCTTTCAGCAAGGTTCTAGGGGGGGGGGAGTTTTGGAAGGGGAGGCCCCTCAAGATGTCTGACATGTTTCTGCAGGACCGCAGGCCACTGGCTGGCGGGGAGCTCAGGCTTGTGGTGGGCTGCTCGTCTGCGTGAAGCTGGCATGGCCTCTCGTTCCGCTGCATCTGTTCCCCATTAGCAGAGCCGAGAGTATAAAGCAGGGCGCTCACAGGGGCTGAGGACACTCGAGCTCCTGCCTGGATCATGGGGTTTACCGTCTGGCTGTGCGTTCTCTGCCTGCAGGCGAGCCTGCTGTCACACGCCCTCGACTGCTCAGGAGCGGCGCGCGGCGAGCCGTGTGTGAGGGGACGGACCGCAGACGGACCGGTGAGAGACGCATTTCTAATGGGTGGATGTGATAGTTAGAGAAGGACAGCGGTGACCTGAAGGTGTTCATTACGCATCAGTCATCCTCCGTGCTGTTGTTGCTCTGTAGGTGTAAGTGCAGCCTGTTGGAGTCGATTTAAACGTTGTTTGCCTGGACCTAACTATATAATAACCGACACGTCTTTGAAATGAGAGTGGAGAGGTTCTGAAAAATCAGCACATTCTGGAGCAAGGACGCCACAGAGCCTTCAAGCTGACAGTAAGACAGGTAGCTACATGTCTGATGTTAAGTCAGTTAGATTTTGATTTTAAGAGAATAGTACGTTTAAAATACAATGAAATTAGAACATGTTTTGGGCCTATTTCTCTCTCAGATTGATATTCAGCATGTAACTCATTAGCATGTGATTAGAGATCTGAAATATTGAACACTCTATGTTTCATGAAAGGAATAACATCTTTGAGCCTTTTTGTACTCTCAGTGTAGGTTAATATGACTAGTAGTGTGCCAAGTTGTTCCCCAGAAAGGTGTGGTCAGGGTTCCTACAGCAGCTCGGGGTCAGTGGCTGAATGTAAGTGACGATGTGCTCCAGAGTGTGTCAGGACGCCAGTAGACAGTCCGACCCTGACCCGTAGAGACGTATCATTTCTTTTCTTAACAAGTCTCATTGTAAAGGTTTTTACAGCCACCACATCAAAAATAAACCCTTCTGCGAAAAAAAAAAATCTTTCAGCTCTCTTTCCGGCTTTTCATGTGGCTAGCGGCTGTTATACTTTAAACTTGTGGTTGGTATTTTGTGTGGACACATTTTCTGTCCGAAGTATTCACACTCATCTGGATAACAGATCCAAAGGTTGCCAGGAGTGAGGAGGATTTCCACCCACACATCAAAGAGTTTTCTTTTGGAATTATGTTCCATCCGAGGGAGCTTGGGCTTTTCCGCGGTTATTTGTGTTGTAATTACAGAATACGCAAGGCTTCAAACGATGTGTGGACCATACTAATAACCGATGGATCATCTTCTCAGAGGCTATATCTGCTTTAGTTGACTTGAGTTTTCCACAAAAGTTACTTGTGTTGATGAAGGAATGGATTAAATTAGTAATTTATGGACTCTTCAACATATTAATGTGCAGCGGAGATCCAGATGGATTGTGGCAGGTTTTGATGAGGCTGAATTTTGCTCAAAACACACACACACACACACACATTAGACAGGACAAAACATCTTGTTATTTTCTTACAGGGAAATTGAATGAAAGCGTAATCAATGTGAAGGGGCCCGACTACTAAATGGTGACATATTCATGAATAGATAACAAACGTTTCAATCAGCGTCTAGTGTCTGTATGCATTGAATCACCCTGCAGTGTATGAATATCAACAGACTCTTGATCCCTCTCCTCTTCCTCTTCTCAGTACGATGATCAGAAGGAGCAGAGGGCGCTACCCTCAGCTGAAGGGCTGGTATGTGTCACCACTCACTACTGCACACCTCAAGGTTATTGCTCAAGTATGAACCTTTCAGTTTCTGTCCTCCAGTCCGAGGCAGTTTGCGTCCGAGTGCATTGCAGGGTCACGGGTTGGACGTCATGGTGCTAGAGAGCTAGGGGAAGACAAATCAAAGAGGGGAAATAAGTGGCGTGGAAAGCGGGAGGTAGGCTGTGATGGGTTGAGACCATTCTTTCTTATAGAAAACACAAAAACACAATTAGGAAACTGAATAATTAGATAACTGTTACTGCTACAAATGGTGCTATTATGTAATTGAGAAACCATGGCAGCTGAACATACTGAAGTCCCTCGCCCCCTAGCATTGTGTGTATCCCTGCAATAACTGATATTGCAATCATCCCTCAAATCTGAACTATACGCCTGTTGCGCCGCAATTTATGCTCAAATGTTCCACAAAGCTCATGTGAAGACCAAAGCAATCATCAGAATGCAGGTCGACAGCCATCACCACAAACACTTCAAACGGCTGCATTTTGTAGCCTTGTGCTACTGTCTTTGTTTTCAACTGGCTCCAAAGGGGAGAAAGGGAAGGAAGTTATTATCAAATACTGGACACAGTAGGGCTACATTTTTATCCGCACATTTGGCGGGGTGAAAGAAATGATTGATTAAGCCAAGGGCCTGAGGCTCAGTTTTTTAATTTACCCCGAATTTCTAATTAGTGGACCGAAAACCTGTTGTTTATCAAAGTGACACTCCATTTATCGAGTGGATAAATAGCAGTGCTTCACTTCTGAGCAGATCAATAGGAAATGCAGGAAAGGGCCGCAGCCAGTGACAATAATCATTTTACAGTTTCCATCCCTTAATTGCTTCCCTGAATGGGACGAGGACAGGACACGGTTGGAAAGGACCAGACAGGAAAGGAACAAAGGACAATGTGCTCCATTCAGTTTCCCCCACACATAAGACTCGGCTGTTTCCCTCTTAGGCTGTGAACGTGGTTGTGACAGTCTCGTCCTCGTAGGTTTTGTCCAGACGGAGGAGACAGTCGGCGCGGAGGGGTCCCACCCACCTGAGCCTCTCCAGCCTGCCCGGGTCCGTCTCCGTCAAAGGTTTCCCTCACACTCTCACCCAGGTAAACCACTTGTTGTTAGTCACACCGGAGTCAGAGTGAGCAAAAGCCAAATGCGGGGGAAGGTGGGGACTGGTTTGCTGCTGCTGCTGCCGATGCCAAAGCGAAGCGTTAGTCATAATCTGAATCATCGGTACGTGCACACATACAGGAGGGAGCCACAGAAACCACGGTGTCTGGTCACGAAATTGAGAGAGAGAGAGATGGATGATGTTTAAAAATCGAAAGGATTGTGTTTTTTTCCCTAAATTCGAATGCGATTCGGTGGAACCAAAGAGATCTAGATCTGGTATGCAGGGTGTGTCAGCGTGTGTACTAATCCCTGTGTCAATGGATTCTCAGGTTGATAGGTCCAGGCGGCACTTGGCTCAAGCTGCGAGTGAGAAGAAAAAGAACCAGCGTAAATCCCGCCCTGGCTACCTCTCCCTCCTTAGCAACGACAAGACATCCAACCCCCTACAGGTGAGTCTCCATGGCAACCCCCATGCAGAGGAACAGCTGGGGCGAAGAGGCCCAATGTGCAGGGAGAGTTATAAGGCCACCTTACTTTGTTTGATTGGTTCACTTTGGACTAATCGGTCCGTTTAAATGGCTCATTCAGGCCCCGTTCTTTCAGTTCTCCACTTGAAAAGGTTTCACAATCTCTCTCTTGACAATAAGTTGATGCCGTAAGATTTTTTTTTTAACTCACCCTTTTGTATGGAATTTCACTCCTAGGTGATAAGAGCAAAAAGACAGGTGAAGGCCGAGCCTCCCAAGAGGAGTTCAGGCCGCTCCGGGGCCTTCTCTGTCCTGGTTAGTCATCACATAGTGTTTATTCTCCTATACACAACGTGATAGATCTGATTGGTACCTAAATGACATGTTCTGTGCTCTCCAGGGAGATCCTCAGAATGACGGACAGAACGACAGACCCAGAAGAAGCACACTGAAGACGAGTGCTGCAAAATGAAATGCTCTCTCTCATGTTGGCAAAGCAGGACAAGGGGTGTGAACAGTAAAAAAGAAAATCCCGCCAAAAAAAACATAAACAAACAATGAAGAATTTCTGCTTATTTGGTTCATGTCATTTTGATGCACGTGTCAATCATTACTGTTTTAACTGTAAGCTAACTTACTTGTCTCAGCCAGCCTGCACTTGCAAATACTTTTTATACACTATTTTAGGGTTACTAATATATTCCTGCATGATATAAAATCAAGTCACACATGATCCTATGTTAATATTATAGTTTGCCATTTTGTTCTAACCTATTTAATCATAGATTCCTTATGAAGATGGGGGGTATATTTTTGCATAAATATTTCTTGTCTTGTATCATATTTCAATAAAGGTTTAGTAGAGACATTTGAAGAGAGAGTCTTTTAACGTTAAATACTTTACGCTCCACTGCGGCGTCTTCTGTCAACTTGATAATAGCTTTACACTCTCAGCTCCATTCAGAAATGGTATAACCGTAGCAGTCTTTCCCTCTCTCTTTCCAAGAACGACACGTTACATTTTCCACTCAAAGGTCTGTGAAACTGAGTGTGACCGTTTCATAAAATGAAGTACCATGTTGTTGAAACACTGCTAAGTCCTCCAATGACAGATGGCAAGTGTTCCATGCATGGTGCACGGTTGGCAAAGATGGCCGCAGAATTAAAAAGCAGAAACCTCTTTTCTATAAAAGTCTATTTATATTATAAAAGTCAGGGGAAAATAGTTAAGTAGGAGAGAGAAAAAAATCTAAATTAAGTCCAGACCATCTGTTTTTTAGGAGTCAAACTTTCTATTTAAATTGCTTGTGTCGTTTCTAATTCATTTGGCTATGAATGGAAACACAGTATAGACCACAGGGTTTATTGAGTATGTCTGCAGGACACTGACGTAAATGCGAGCGCCAAATCCGATCTCTGTGGGCGTCTCTGCTTCTGGGTCTCAGTTTACAGCCTATCAGACATAACAAATCACCGGTGTCACGACACAGAAAACCGTGCTGCCTTGTGATGATGTGCATGTTCCCTTTATAATAAAAGCAGCAAAAAGGACATTGCACTGAGGCCTACCCAAATGTAATGTCAACAAAAGATCCAGCATGCACTCTGATAAGGAAAAGAAAGCCTGTGTAAAAGTAAGGCAATCTAAATGAATAGGATGAGTCATCCTCTGCTCATCTACTGATCAAAGCCCTCCGCTCATGACGTAGGTATGCAGTACTCAGTCTCATCTTTATGGTTGTATGGACACAAACAGGGAGCAAAGGGAGGAAATAACCAGACAAAATGTTATTTATAAACTTGGCATTTTCCCCTGAAGCAAATAATCGATGCATAATACGCTTCAGCAGCTGGCTCTGGGAGAATATAGATGTGTGTGAGGTCTTGAGCTGTTGACAATGACATCAGATAAGATTAGCTGGTTGTGATCTGTCTCGGCGTCATCTTTGTGGCAAACAACCACAGGATGCCATTCAGATTTCCCAGAAAACTGCCATGCTCCGATAATGACCGAGACCGAATTATTCCTAGTTAGAGCCAACAAGAGAAACACAGCCTCAGCTCACGCCTCTGTCATCATCTCTCACACACACAAACACACACACAAAGTCTCTGTGATGGCTGCCAGCAGCGTATCACTGGCTGACTGTGCCCTTGGGCTAAAGCATCCGGTTGATGACCGGGTGGAACAAGGCATAAGTGTCAGCAACGTTACTCAGCGCAGATAAGCTATTAACATAATCAACCATATGAACCCCTTTCTGCTGGCGATGTAAATGTTGAATGAAATGTTCAGACCATGTGTCAGTGTGTGCGGTCAACACAAAGGGAACCCGTACAGCGCGTTTCAGTCGTTGCGGTCTTCGTGATGGCGTTGTTTCCGCTCTGCTCTGGTTTAGGGTTAGGGTTAGGGTTCCATCCTCCCCTTGGGAACAAAGACGGTGATAATCGCCTCTGACTAAATCATTTGGAAGCCTTCAATACATGTAGGGTTGCGGTAGGAAAAGGCGCAAGCAGCGAGATATGCCACAATTTGCCATAAAAGCGTCGGTTTCGTGTGCAGTTAGTGGCTTACGGTCAACATCCTCTTCAGGCAGCGGGAACCACGGCGTAAGTAATGGTTTCCGTTCAGAGGGGCATCTTTTCCCATAAAACATGCAATGTGGGAAAAGTTCCATCTTCAAGGAGAATGAGGTGGACTCAACGCTGATATTCAACGAAACCACAGTAATGAAAAACAGGAACTACTCTGTCGTTCCATGTTAAAAGAGAGTTATTTGGGTCAAGAGATACACAGATGTTTAAAGCCAAACCTCTCCTCGTTCAACACATCCAGGGACCCATCTTTGAATTGTTCAGCCTTTCAGCAAGGACAGCCAATGAGAAAATAACCGGAACTGAATGATATTTTGGGACACATAACAATCACAAGGACTGAAAACTATCAGCACCTCCGAGGCTCGCTAGCCAAGACATTGTTCTGGTTGGTTGGGTTTAAACATTTGTACGGCTTGCTTCATACGTAGTGTAGGCGCGTGAGAGTGGAATCAATGTTGGTGTCCAACTCTTGGTAAGAAGTGTAGTCCCCACAAATGGTAACTTCATTCTTTGATTGGTGTGAAATAGGTCATCTACACTGCTCCAAACAACCACAAGATATTTTATGTCAACAAAACTGGACGCACAAGAACGCAACGTCGGGCTCCATGAATGATGAAACTAAATGGGAATGTATTCTTATTACCAGACAAACATATAATAATAATAATACAGATAAAGTCATAAAATCCCCAAAGTGAATTGAATCACTGTTTACAGACCTCTTGGCTCTTTTTTGACCTACCTTACCGTAGTTGTGTGAGCACATGGCTTCCCTGTACAATAAGTGATTTATTCCCTTAATTGGTTCAGACAATCGGTTTCGCCTGCGGCCTGTTCGCATCTGATAACCTGAGATCCTGATAGTAATCACGGCCCAACTTTAATTATCTTTTAACTCCATCGCATCGGGCCACAAAAGCCGACAGAGTATGGTAACTGGTACCTGATGACACAGACTCTGCTCACACGGAGGGGCCAGGTTTTCCCTCCTCGTCTATCCGCTGCTCTCGCCGACCTCAGACTAGCACCGTGCTTTCAGGCTGAATGCTGCCCCCCCCCCCCTCTTCATCGCCTGCCACCTCCGATCAGGTCAGAAACAGGGGGGGGCGTCGCCCGTCCTCCCTCACCTCGTGTCACCCGCCTCACATCCCCTCCCCCCCAAAGAGCCTCCCTACACCTCTGCCTGTCGACACTTCCTGCAGACGCCGTCCCGGCAGTAAGGCGGTGAGAGCGAGAGAGGAACAGAGATGCGTGTGAGCCCTCGGTAGAAGTGTTTTGACGTCAGCTCCGTGTCGGCCCCCTGAGCTTTCTACATCTATGGCGGGGGGGGGGGGGCCAATGCAGGATTCATTTCATGTTCTAGTCTCCGTTGGCTTCCCGTGATGAACGTGGCCTTTGTCTGCACATCCAGAGGCAGTGTGCCACATGCAATCCTTTCATTGTGTCACTACTGACAATAGTATCTGACACTGCTGGAATCAGACTAAAAACTCCTGTTCATGGAAACTGTTGATAAAAGAGAGTAGTCCACACTTTCCCAATACACAGCATGTAGACTGCTATGATGTCGCTAATGGTTTCCATTGGGTACAAACCACTCTGCATCATAAAATGAAAGGAATTAAGAAATATCAGTGCTGGCATCAGGGAATAGTTCAACCCTATTTTACAGATTGTTAGGTGAGAAAACCGAAACATGTCGTCATCCTAAAATAGGCTTCATATTTACTGTATAAAAGTGTAAATCTCTTTATACTAAATTGCTATTAGTATAAAGTTATGTTCCATTAACTCATATGGCGACCCCGGTTCAAAATCCAACCAATGTTATGATTGGAAAATGACTCTAAAAAGAATTTAGTTTAATTTAAGTTTTGGTTTATCCTTGAATACCACGCAATCTGAGTTCAGCCAGGAAATTTAAGACTTTCGGCCTCCCTTTAACCCAATAGAAGCAAATGTTTTACATCCTTGACCGAACTGGTTGTACATGGTGTTCACAGGCCAACAACAACATGCTGGAGTCCAGAGACTTCTTCAGTATGAGGAATTTAGGAGTAACAAATCCCTTTAACTTGGAGCGGATATTCCAAAGGAAGCTTAAAATCGACCGAAAGATGAACATAGACAACACAAAGATGTTTGTCTATCCCGTCTCGGGCAATTCTTCTGATTAGCACTCCTTGAAGATGATGGATGCCTGCTGAGTCACTGCCACACTCCCATCTCTGCCCTGCTCAGTGCATTAAAGCGGAAAATATTGCTGAGATTGACCCCTGCCCACTATATAGGTCCATGGTGAGCTGATTTATTAAAAAGGGAACACTCACAGACAGGGTGAATCCGTTTCAAAGGTATAGATTAAAATAGAGAGAATTGATGATAAAACGGAGAGAGACACATTTCTTTAATAAATATAACTCAAGGAATGAGGAGCCAATGGGCAGTATAAACTGTATAAACATTTCTCTCAATCAATCAGAATTCAAACCCTTGTGTAGTTCAGGGCGGGCCCTCCTTCTCCTTCTCATTTCTCGCTGGTGCGACACAGAGGTCGTCGCGGGCCGTGAAGCGGACCGGCCTGTCAGCGGAGAGAGGAGCCGAGGGAGCGGCGCGGGGAGGAATTCCAATCAGCCTCGGACATTTAAAGACGGAGCCACAAAGTTGAAAACTTCATACAAAGGCTGTGAAAGACAACCGTGCTCCTCAGAGGAATCCGGGAGAGTTGGCCGGAAAAAGATGTTATAGATCTCACAGATGTTTTTTTCACTAATCTTTTCTATTTGTTTCTTTTGTTGTGACTCTGTAAACTGTCTGTGTCTCACATTTAGAGAATGGAGAAAAAAAAATAAAAAATACAGACACATTAGGTCATTGTCTCATTCTGCAAACCACTTCAGGGACCTTTGCTCAAGTATAAGGAGAAAAGTACTTTTAGCTTGTGGTCCGAAAAGAAACCTGCTTCCACTTTCACAAGGCAGGCTCTCATTTTAGAAGACCAAAACAGCAACAAAAAAAGAAAAAAGACTTGTGATTAGTGGGACCGATTAAGTCTTGCAAGGTAGCACAGACTGCAGATAGAAATCCTCCAGGACTTTTCATGCCTGTGCGCCTCGCGATCCGTAGCTTCCTCCATATCTGCATCACGTCTTTTTCCTTCTATTTTTGGTCAAACTCTTTGAGCAGTCTGTGCATCCGAATGAATCTCCGTCACCATCAGCGATGACACGATAAAGAGTAAATACCAAATGCTCTGAGGCAAGAAAGACACAAAGGGATGTGTAGGTTGACGGAGAAGGACACAGGCTGCAGGTAAAGAAAGAAATGGGAGCACAAAAGACTTTCTGTCGCAATTGCGCCCACATCTCCAAAATCAATACCAACTCCAGGAGGTCTGCCGGGTGCCTGCCAGTTCAGCAACATATTGATAATTCAATGTTTCTCCAAATCTACAGAAAGAGAGAGAGGGGGGAGACTTGTCAGCCGAGGAGTGTGGTCCCACATTGCATTTTTTATTCATAAAGGTGCAGCGGCCCAATAAATCATTTGGCCACACGTACTGCAGCTTTACCTGGGCTCACCTTATCAAACAGCTCTCTCGGTCTATCTAATGTACAACTCAAGTGTGAAGTGTAACAATAGGGAGAAGAAAGAAAGAATCTCAAGTTATATCTTCATTGAACAACACCATTGTAAAGCTACGGGCACATGTGCAAAAAAAGCTATTGAACTCTAGTGCAGCTATTCTTAAATTACATAACGCTGGTGTAATAAAGAGAACAACCAGAAAAACTCGAACAAAATTATAGCTGTAAGAAAGTCGGAAAGGGATATTAAATGATTGCTGATTGAAATGATTTCTTGTTGTGACCAGCTATAGGTATAATATACCATGTGACCCTTGCGGTGGGATTCCAACGTCCCCTCGGTGTACAAATGCAAGTTGAAATTGCAGATCGAAGCATCACATAGTGTCCAAACGACACTGGTTCTGGTGATTTACTTTGGGTTGCACATTATCTTCCTCTGGTAGTATTTGGTCCAAGTTGCTATAGCTTGTTGACATCTAGTCTGCGGTGGTGTAAAGACTGTCAGAGGCTGCCCTCTTGTGGTCATATTCTATAACGCACCGTGTCTGAACCTCAACAACAGAGCAATGCCAGGTGGCTGACAAAGAAAACACGGATATCCAGGTAGAACAATTCCAATAAAACCTGATTGTGTCAACACCCCAATGGATATAGACTACACACAAACACGTATGACAGAAAGTAAATCCAGTGCTGTATAAAGTGCATTGTATATTGTAAAGTGAAAAGTTTTCCAAACATTAATTGCAGGCTTTAGGCAAGTAGTTTTAGACATTTATTTCAACAAAAATGTGCCTTCATTGGACTACTTGCAGAAAGAGGAGCTCTTGGCTAGTTGGGATGTCCCTTTTGCACCTTCTCCACGTGTGTCCCCGTCCTGACTGTTCACCTGCAGGCCTGCTAAGGTCTTGTCCCTCTCCAGAGTCGCCAGCATGGTCTGCTTTAAAACCGCTTGGTACTTTTCATTCGCTCTCTTCAGCGCGGGATCGTAGTGGTTGCATTGTGCTGTGAGCTTTCTAATCTCCTCGATGACGGCGTTTTTCTCCTGGACAACGCGCGTATGTCGCAGCCGGTGGATGTCTCTGTCTTTCTGGACCCTCGCAAGTGTCTCGGCAGCGGCAGACGCGGCCAGCCTGTACTCCTCCCCCTCCCGACGCGCGTCTTTCAGCTCGCTGTCCAGGCGCTGGTTTTCTGCGTACACGTCCGGTAACACACCGACTTGTCCTGTGACCACCGGGCCTTTCTGCGCCATCTCGGTCTGGAAGCAATCGAGGGTTTCGGTCATGCTCATTTGGACCAGGAAGTTGCGTAGAAAGTCTTCCACGGCCTGGGTTCGGTGTGTGGTGGAAACATCGGGCCCGGGAGAAGCGTCACTGGCCTCCGCCCGGTCTTGGATAGCTTTTACCGTGGCCTCCAAATCTTCCTCCAGTTCTGTCAAACTGCAGTCATCTCCTAAGGATACTTCTTCATACTGAAAGTCGTCATCCCTTTCCCCCAGAACACACTCGTCTTTTTCTTGATTTATCTTATTTGCGCTCATCGTTTCATTCAGGACATAACGTTACGTCCACAGGGGAAGCAAAGGTTTGACGTTGCTATGGTGACGATTCATAAATTCAACGCGAGATCTCACGAGTTCACGTCTGCCCCAGCCCCGCCTCCACGCGTCATCAAACAATCATGGCGGACTACCAAGAGGCGCCCTTGGCTAGTCGGCCAAAAACACTGGACCCAAACGAGTATTTCCATGTCACCCCGGAGAAGCGACGCGCTGACGAAGACAGGGCAGCGCTAAGAGCGAATCTGAAGAGGCAGTATCAGACGCAACTCAACAACCCGCACAGAAAGGCGCTCATTGTAAGTGGCTAGCCGCTAACGTTAGCTAGCAATGTCACCCTCGAAGATGGCTTGCACGTCGGTGCACACAAAAGAGTAACGATGTTTGCATGGAGTTCATCGCGTCACATTTGTTCTGCGCGCTGTTGTGATGAGGCACTGGATGGAGCAAATGTTATCCGCACTTGATGTCGACGTAAATTACCTTCTTTCGTATCACCGTTTGGCCTTCACGTTAGTCGAGTGCCAAAACGTTGCCATATGTAAGAGATGGGAGTCAATGCCCAACGGAGACAATTTGAGTTAGACGTTATTTTAGGTAAAGTGAATTGTTACATAACGTTGCCTGTCTCTTTTAAACACCTGTAACTAAACCGAGTCCAGTCTAAATCCCCCGATGCTTCCATCAAACAATCTAACGTGTGCATGAATATATTTCTCATCCTTCTTTTGACGTCAACGGGAAATTTACTTTCTCTGTACTTGGAACTAAACAACTCCTCACAGACATGTTTATTCAATACTTAATGATGATCATTGAAGTTGATCTGCGTACTTCTGTCTCTACAGGAAGACCCTGCCCTGACACGCTGGGTGTTTGCACGCGCCAACCCCTACGCAACCTTCAGGCCGACGTTCAAGACGTCTCTGTTGGGGGCAATGTTTGGGATTTTGCCTCTCTTTGGCCTTTACTACATCTTCAAGACTGACCGGGTACGAGACGAGATGCTCTGACCTTTCTTTGCTCGATTACTCCATCACGCTGCCGGCTCTCATATTGGTTTTCCTCTTCTCGCTGGGAGAAGCAAAACTGCTAGACAGTTGCACACCGCTTACTTTTCATGCAAATATTAAGAAAATGTGCATACAGGCAAGCGGGAGAAACAATTTCGTTGCCACGGAAACTGTATTAACTTATTGTCTGTTATCCTGTGTTACAGGACAGGAAGGAGGCGCAGATTAAGGCTGGAACCGTGGACCGCAGGTTCAGTTTGTCGTCATGAGCTCTGTTGTATAAAGACCTCCTTTGTGTTCATGTGATGCCGGTCTGTGTAATTATTACATAAATAAAAGTATATTGTCAAAAACATTCATGTGGATTGGATTGGCGAAGGCAGTAGTGGGGAAAATACATTGGAAATGTGTGCAGAATCAGTGATGCTCACCTCGGTGACGGGATTTCACTTAAAATTTGTTTTGTGAGAGGAAACATCGGCTCCAATTACCAGCTCGTGCTCCTTTTTACTATTTTAATCAAATCTGCACAAGAGTAAATACCAAATGTTTTGAGGAAAGAAAGACACAAAGGGAGGTGTAGGTTGACCGTAGGTTAAGGAAGAAATGGGAGAACAAAAGACTTTCTGTTGCAAGTGCGCCCACATCTCCAAAATCAATACCAACTCCAGGAGGTCTGCCGGGTGCCTGCCAGTTCAGCAACATATTGATAATTCAATGTTTCTCAAAGTAATACAGATGCCCTTCACCATCAGTGGTCAGTGAGGTGCCCTTGAGTAAAACAATGTTAAAGCAAGGCTATATAACATTTGCTAAACAACCATGGTGCCTAAACACTTGTTAGGTAATGGTAAATTCAAAATAACCGGCACAAGTACAGAAAACACAAAATGCATACATACTAAAACAATTTTTTTTCTATTTCCAACACGACAAAGCAAATCTCTCTTCTGTTTGTAATTAAATAAATAAAAAACATGGCATTGGTTTTAGTTATTTTTAATAAAGTCAGATTACATTTGTGTTGTCTTTATCTCATAATTGTATATTTGGAAAAAATTTCTTCGCAGTCACTTTGTTCTACTGCTGTTTGCTGGGCTTCCAGTTGGGGTCAAAGTGGCTGCGGAGAGACTCCCAACAGTGATGGTAGCTCTTGTCGATCCTCTGGCACGTTTGTAGACCCCACTTGGTCACCGCCATACTGAAGGAGGACTCGAACATGAAAGCCTGCAGGAAGAAAAGATGCCGTTGCTCCGGTTTCAGACTCAGGATGTTGCTGCTCTACTTTGAAACCTAATACTTTTAAAAACTTTTGTACTTTCTTTCTTTTTGCTTACCATGGTTCCCTCAGCCACCCTTTCGGGTTTGAGCTCAGCACTGCTGTTCTTTTCAAAGCATTCTGTGTCCGGCCCGTGTGGGGTCATCATGCTGTGCAGACTGGCCCCTCCCGGCTGGAAGCCCTCCGCTTTAGCCTCGTAGTGGCCTTCGATCAGACCCATGAATTCACTCATGCAGTTACCTAAAGCGACCAGCAGGGGGAGCTGTAATGCAACACTGCAGCAGATACAGTTCACTGTACACACGTGAGCTGTGACACTGATTTCCACTAGATGGCTTTATAGATCTGTGGTGAAGACAGACAAAAGGTGCCGTGGCAGTTGAAAAGAGTCCTGCAGCCGGTGGATAGCTGTCGGCTGCTGCGTAAATTGACTTGTTGGCTGGCTTGTTTCCAATCTTTGATAGACTGGAATGAGCTTCACAAGAACAAATTCTACATTTCCTTTCAAATAAGGATTCTTTTACTGCCACACCAGGTCCTTAAAATGAATTGTTTCTGCTTTTTTAGGGCTTCCTATTATCACCCAACAATTGATGTGAGGAAGGGCATGTGCGTATTTGTGTTTGTGTGTGTTGTTGATGTCCTACGGTGATAGTATGGTGGACGGAAGGTGTGGTCAGCCACACCCCACCGTGGGGGGAAGATGACAAAGTCAGCAATCGCCACACCTGGTCGTGTGGATTTGGCAGTCAGCACAGTAAAGATAGATGGATCCTATTGGAAAATATGTGGCCAAGTCAAGAGCAGAATGCAAAGATCAATTAACACATTTGTTGTTGGTGTATTGAAAAAGTGGTGTAGCATATTGCGTTTAAAACGGGACTCACCGCATGGTCGAAGGCCACGCTGTTGATGACCATGAAGTTCTTCAGGTTGTATTTGTACGGCGTGTAGTTCCCGTGCCAGGCCACCACATTGAACGGAGAGAAATCCTACGTGCAGAGCACAGAGGCAAACAGATAAGAGGAGTCTGCCTGAGCAACAAAACACAAAAGGTTTCAAATTGATCTTTTCAATGGGAGAAAGGAAGAATGAATAATGTCTTGGTGATGTTAAATTCCCAGAGAGAGTACTTCTTGACATAAAGAGAGGGAAAAAAACTGCTCATAATGAAAAGGGTTGATTTTGAAAGATAGCGTGCGTCTTTCTTTCTTCCCCCCTGTTCTTTGTGATACGCAGCTCCAGGTATTATGGGGTAATTGGCTTCACAATCAAACTTTCCCAAACTCTGAGCATCCTGACGCTCGCGGCTGCACCGTTAGGGGGGAGGAGGGGGGGGGAGCAGCAGTAACAGTAGGTGCAGAGATATTTCTTTATCTTGATTGTTAAAACCACAGCAATTTCATATAGTTTTTCTGTTCTGATAATGCCACCCCGAAGAAAAAAAGACATTCAACAGCAGTTCTGAAAATCAATATAGTTCATTACAGCTCAAGCCGCCTCCTGTGTGACCTGTGTGCTCCTTACACACCAGCTCACATACATTTCCACGCGTGAACGGCTAACCCACGCTGACAATGAAACACGTTTGCATGCACAAACATGCGCATAATTAAACTCATACACATTGCATAACCAAAATACACCCACAAAGAACCTTAACCGCACCTGCGATTCACAGGAGGTGCCCTACCAAAAGGCCTTTGGGAAAGCAAGTGCAGGTAATTTCTTGGACATTCATCCACGGTAACTCCACTACATTCGATTAAAACGAGGGGGTGAAGGGAGGAGAGCGAGCACTCGCACACACGTGCACACAAAACACAAACATATTGGCCCAGTCAAGCAAATAATAAGTTAATTTGAGCAATTTCGACACGCTGCGGGGGAACAAAACAGCAGGACCAGACGGGAGCGCCAGCATCTTCCTTGAGATGAGGCTTTGCATCCCCCCGCCTCATTTTCTTACTCCTGTGGCCTCACCCTCCTCGCTCGTGGAAGGCTGAACACCCGGAAAAGAGTGTCAGGTGCAAGCAGCAGCCTCGACCCCTCACACCTCGCGCATAACAGGGCAGATACCCGCGTGGAGGCAGCTAGATCGATGGAAGAAATGTTTGTTTTGCATACGCAAATGGCAGTATATTGCTCTTGTGTGCTTCATACAATGAATCATAACAGCGTGTTGTGACATGGTTTCCACGGTAACGACACCCCAACCCCCAACCCCTGACAAACTTCTCCTCCCACCTCTTCCCCCGCCGCGGTTAAAAAAAAAAACCTTCCTGTTAGACATTATGTGTCGCATCCAATTATGCGCCCAACGGGACACTTCGGAAGGGGCGGGGTCATTCCCTGAGTGAAATATGGTGAAATTAAAGCTCAACTTGAGACAAACCAAAGCTTCACAGGTGAGCTGCCCGTACATCCGGAGGGCCTCAACTGATCATGAGTGATTAAGGCTCATACGGGAGTCGGGGGTAGGAAACCCGCCGCACGGATAGCAGCTCACACTTTGATATTAAATCATCAGGGATGGCAACTCATTCGGCAGAAACAGTTAGCGGATCATACGCGTCACTTGGACGGGTTTCCTGTTAATCGTCGTTGTGGTTGGAGCGCGTTCGCTGAAGCAAACACAAACACAAATAGGCTGATATGGCTAGTCTGGCAAAACGTGTCAGTTTACATGAGAGCAATGTCAGGAAAGAAAAGCACCTGTTGGCAGGCGAAGAGCTTTCCTTGGTACTTGTTGATGACGCTGTAGCCCGCGGCCACTTTACGATCCTCGTACCAGGCGACTGGACAGAGGAAATCTCTTGGGTTGGCCAAACCGTTGGCTCCTGCAAAATACATACATGCATGGTTACACATGTACTAAGGCATACACCAAAAGCTTGAAATGCTACACAATGTTCACTCCGGGAGGCTATCATGTGTTTCCAGGTAGATGTGAACGTACAATAGTTAATAGATCACTTAAGTTATTGAAACACAATCAATCAACAGTTGCTGAAACGATTCACTCAAAATCCCAAATCACCTCATTGGCAAAATATTTCGGTCTGAACCAAAGTGGTGAACCAATTGACCTAGTGACATTTCCATCTCTGTGATGCTAGCGTGACTTAAATGATGACAGATTTGGGGAGAAGATGGAAACCAATTCACAAAACTACCGACAGCTGCAAGAAACAGACACAAAAGAGGTCGGCGTGCTGCTTTCAAGGACACCAACAAATTACTCCCACAAACATCGTACAAACACACCTATGGGTCCCAGGTCAGGGAGTTCAAAATGGGCTCCATACACCTCCAGTATGTAGCCTCGGGTTTCTCCAAACACATCCACACTGAAGCGCATCCCTTGCTAGAAAAAAAACACAAAAAGTGGTGGTGAAAGGAAATTTAATGATGTTATAAATGGCATGTGGGATGCACCGATGCCGGGGGCACTTATGGGTTCATGGAATACAGTGTTTGAGAAAACTCCTGGTGGTCAGGCTTTCTGTTGCTCAAACCTCTTTCCTCTGCCATTTACTTTTAAAGTCATTTTTGAAACTATGTCTTTCTAAATATGGTAAGTGGAACGTAGGGGGCAGACACAGTGGTAGATTCCCAGGTAAAAACTGGGGCGAGATGAAATACCTCGACCTCACCTGGATGACAACGATTTCGTTTGGCTCGACCATTATCTTCCCAAACTCTGTGGTGATCAAGATCTCACCCTGTTGGGGGACTTGAGGGACAAACATAGAAGAGAACATTTTTAAGGAATATAAAGGTTGATTATAGAAATGTCTTTGTTCTTGTGAAAGTTGACCACAAAAAACATCCGCAACTCTTTTTCTCACCAATCATAAAGTCTCCATCTGAGTTGTTGAAGCACCTGGAACAAGAGGAAAAGGAGAGAGAAATTAGTCAAAATTAATGTTCAAAAAGTTTTTTGGCTGTTTGATGCGGGGAAGAACATCTATTTGATTGATGGTCGGACACATTTGCACGCAGATGCACCCTCACCTGTTAACCATGGAGGTGTTGCAGGTGTACACGTGGATGCCAATGCCATCGCGGGATTTGGCATCTCCGGCACCGCAGACAGTTTGCAGGCCCTGCAAAATACGGCAATCCCAAATCAGTGAGCTCTTAAAGGATATTTAAGGAAAAATAATAATGTGGGGAAAATACTGAATAAACTCACAGCCACAAAGTCCACTTTCTTCTCTGCGGATTTGGGAATGATAAATGGCAGCCATCGCAGCTGTAAGAGAAAGCAAAGTCACAATCTATTTGATAAACCTATTATTTAAAGCAATTTATTGGTGCAGATATGTGAAGGCACACTACAAACTTTGGCTTTCTGTAGAAAATTCGATTAAAAGATCATTCTCATGTCTGTATGGCACATATGACGCTATGGCGAGAAGCCAGTTAGCTTAGCTTATAGCGTAGAGAGCTAGCTAGTAATTTCTTGAGTTTGCTTAGTTATTTTACAAATTAATCAAATCACATCTAACATTGTTTATAGTCGAGTTTAAGAGGTACTCGATGGATTTTGTTACATTTCTTCCAGAGACCTGATAGCTGTTTCCTTTTTTCCAACCAAGCTAACCTGCTGTAGTTTCATTTATAGTGTATACATGATAAAATGCTAAATCTTCTCTTCTACCTCTCTGCAAGTAAGCCAATTTCACAAAATATCCAACTATTCTTTTAAACACCCAACGCATAATTAAGGATGTTTGGTTATTTTAATAGACTTTAATAGTGTTTATTTTGTCGCGATCTTTGACATGTTTTTTGGCACTTTTCCATTTTCCTAACAAAGTGAGCAGGGACGCTTGATGTACCTGGTTCGGGTCGGGTTCCACCTCATTCCAGTCCTCTGTTAGGTTCCCGCAGGGCACCGCAGCAAAAGGCTTATGCTTGACAGACGGCAAGATGCGGTACAACCAGCTGGAGGAAGCAAGAGAACCAACGTTAAGTCATCCGTTGTGTCTCTGCTCCATTTGGTCTCGTTGCGGTCAGTTTAAATGTAGAAGCAGATGAATACCTCCTCTTGTTGGCTGGCCGAGGGCAGGTGAAGGCAGAGCCGGAGAGCTGCTCAGCATAGAGGCCGTATGGACACAGCTGAGGATTGTTCTGTAGAGACAAAATGCAGTATTCAGGCAAAAAATGGCTAAAGTAGTGAGTAAATGCTCTTGTGATTGGATCCCACAGTGGGTTTCTGTGGGTGTTACCTGTCCCTCGGGTAAAGATCCGGGACAGCGAGGGTCTTCAGAAGAGAACTCGTTCCCGAAACCGCTCAGGTACTGCAAGAGACATTCAACTCTCGAGTTCAGCCAAGTTAAAGTGGAAAAATAAAAAAATCACATCATGTAAACATCATGGGGCTTCATTGTGATGCCAGATAAATGTGTTCATGCTGGTTATAATTAAATTTGAAGGTTTGTCATTAAGGCTTGTTTTTTTTGTTAATTGTTGTCATATTGATTCACATTAGATCTATGATCAAACAAACTGCAGCCAAATTTCCCCCCTCGCAGTCATCCATTATTTTTGTTATTGTGTTACAGAGAGTAATTACACTAACTTCCTCCCCAGTAGGCTTTTTCTTTATCAATATTTTAATTATGATAAGATTATTACTCCACCATCTTTCTGCACTGGCCGGGCTCTATCAGCATGCAAGTATTTTCTTACCACTGAAATAACAATCTTGGCACAACATAAAGAATTCTTGCTGAGTCATTGTTGCTCTGCAAAAATCTGCCACACAGGCATGGAGAGGTTCCATATGTGAGACGCCAAATAACTTACCTTTGTGAGTGCACAAAACGCTTTTGAGTCTCCAGTTTGTTGCAAAAACAACAGAATGTTGGATTAATTCAACTAAAAATAACACGAAGGTTAAAAAAAACAAGGGACAAAATTCGGGGGGAAAAGATCAAATCGCACGAACCGTTTAATGAGTCAGTTAGTTACGTTTATTCCTAAAATGTTTCACTGAAAATGTATCGCAACTAGTCTACAAAATGATTTATTTATCCCAAAAACTTTATCCCGTAGACTGCTGTCGGCTATTAAGGAAACGACGCGGATATATGAAAATATTTTGGATTAAAAAAAAAATTGAAAAAGCGATCGCAATTACTGAACTACATGAATGCCAACTGGTTTGTTTTCTACTCAAATTATGCTGAAAGATTATTATTCTGTTACACTGGCGACGTGTCTCGCTCCACATCTGGGAAGCCGCTGAATGCTGCACTCTGATTGGCCAGCGGGCCGACGACGCCCCTCAAGCAGACAGCAGGACCGGCGCGGTGCTATGCTGGCTCCGTGCATCGTATACAGTGTAGAATACTGTAAAAGCTGCCTTACCTTGAGTTCAGTCATTGTGCCTTCGTTTAGTAATTCCCCCGTAGCTGTCGAAGTGTCTCAGTGGTTACAATTTAACTCGCAGTCTGACTCCCTTTGTCCAAATTCCAGTGCAGGGCGCACATTTGAACTGGGTGGAAAAAGTGGGCTGGATCTATGTTTCTCAATCTGGGTTCAATTAGGCCTTGACTGGCTGCATTACGCAACATCGGGGTCTGAAAAAGAAGGGGTCAAATGGCGAAATGTGTGCAAACAAAGACCAGTGTCAAGAACCAACAACCAACTTATCCAAAGCAGTTCATACGATGAAGGGAAGTCAGGATTATTCACAGGCAACCGCAAACCACCTAAAAGAATATTGACAATGGGATGCTAGATTTTTATATAACTAATTATAGACTATACAAAATGTATAGGCCTATGCAGGCCTTGAATAAATGATAAGCATTCTACATGTGATGGTGTAACAGACATGATGTTAGTATCCTTCTGCGTGGTCAAATTGTGGTGACCTCATATAGAGCCAACAATGGGTGTCATGCACATCCTCACGTCCTGCAAAACAAACCCTCAAAATCGATGAGTAGAGTCTTGGCTCCCAAATTGGCTGTAGTCCAATTGTTTCTTTTTTCTTATGTAAGAGTTTATTCTGAAAAGTAAATGATTGTGTGAAAAGGGTCAGGTCTATTAAGAGATACGGATTTCTTATGTTTAGGTGATTATACACCAGAGGTCTTCAACAGGGGTCTGTGGAAGTACTGCAGGGGGTTTTGAAATCTTTGGTTAATTAGACCATTTTTCATGTTTAAAAAACAATCCAATTTCAATAGCTTGCATGCGTGATTATTGTGTAATTAACAGACTATTAGCATTGGAATTAGTTGAGAAGATGTGTCCATCAGTTGAGTAGCATGGCCACCCTCACTGTACCATGCACGTTTCAGATAAAACATTTACTATTATTTGAATAGTCTAGTATTGATTGCTTAACAACAATACATGTTTATACATGGCTCTAGTTCCAGATTAATATTAAAAAAATTGTATACAATATATATAGTAGGGGGCCCCTGCTCCGTCCCGCTTTTGGTTTGGGGGGTCTTGATAAACATTAGAAACCCCTGTAATTAACTAAATAAAGGATGCTTTAAATATCCAGATATTCCATTTCATACCCACAAATGCTACACAGTTCCTAGAGTTGAATGAGCCACCAACTTGAACGCTGGGAGCCCCACCTCTCCAGGTGTAACGCCCGATGCTTCATAGGGTTTTCCCTTAATTCCATTATGCTTAACACCCAGTCAGTTTCTGTTTAAGTGAGTTATCAATCCCGTACAGCTGCACGATGAATTGGCTTCTCTTAAAACCAGAATAATACTCGGCAGGACATCTGCATGCTGCAGCATGCATGTCACTATTGATATGAACAACAGCTGAAGGCCCCCAAAAGGCCTAAAGGCCCACATTACCTTACGCAAAATGTATTTCGGTTCATTTCTGGAAATAGATGGTCAAACGAGGGGTACCTAATGTCCCCCGTGCAGCATGGAGCCCATCAAAAAGAATCAATTTCGCCTCTCTCAGTCTTGCCTCGCTTCCCCTCTTGTCTATTTCTTTTCTTTTAGGGAGGTGTTGGGGAAGGGTAAATGATGGCAATTCTCATAGCGAGGCGCAAATAAACTCGCCGCGGCAGAAGTAACTGTTCTCCGGCGAGGCGTGCAGTCAGGCCCGGGCCCCCCGCTGGCAGCCAGTCAGGGTGCTGTGCCGAAGACGAGAAAGCCCAATGGCAGGAAAATATCACGTCCCGGTCTCCGGAAATTGATCTGCTCCTTGTGCGGAGAAAGAAAATGACCGATTTTAATTTCCTCCCCGAGTCTGATGATAGAATTCTAGAGTATTTGGGTCCAATCCGGATGGGGCCTGTGTACTTTAAGAGAGACAGGAATAGCAGGAGACGAAAAAGAGGGGACTGTTGTTGTCTACTGACAGTTATATCTATGCATGCGTAAGTGGGCCGTAAATGCTTTGTTATTAGATGCCTGCTGAACTCAATGGTGTGATGGTAAATGGTACACTCACCTGGCACAGTCTATCCCCATATGCATAAACAAGCAATCTCCAAAACTCATGCGCAGACATACACTCACGAGCCGACAGAGACACACACAGAGGGAGAGAGACACACACACAGTCACACAGACACATACAGTTACAATCCCATTTTGCGGTGTGATGACATCCTTACCCTTACACAATACATATAAGTGCACAAACTTTGATAGCTTCTCACAATGTATCTGCTATTTTTAATCCATTCTTCTATATTCTGGTCCCCTTTAAAGGGTCATTTCACCTAAAACAACAGTCAAAAAACATTGTATCCCACCTACCGTATGCGATTTTCAGATAAGACTTTTGCCACCACCTTCAATACAAGGAACATGAAAGGAATTGTGTTCAAATGATCAAGTGGACCTCACTGTGGACTACTTCCATTAGGATAAAGGACCTTTTGGTTCTTTGAGCCCCACAAATATAACTTCATTGCGCCTGAGAGGTGGCGAAAACCTCAACCGTGTGAAACTAAATGCATCGTAGCTTTTCATAATGGTGTTATTTTCGACAAATTGATCGCTTAAGGTCCCGCACACCCACACAGCTGTTGACAGTTATTCTGTCTAATGTGCGAGGAATAGTGTGAAGCCATCAAACTCAATGCACGAGAACGAACTAAAAAGGTGTAATTTGTCCCACCCCAAATGCTGCCATGAATGTAACAGAAGGGTATTGTCAATGGAGCGCATGATAGTTGCAGAGTATGCAGGGCCTTTTACATGGCCAATACAGTGGTATTACATCCCATCAAGTCAGCACTGAGGTTTCTATGAACCTTCCAACGCCACCCATACAGTTTTACTTTACAAGTGGTTGAAAACCGCAGCAGTGCATTGTACTGTGCACTTTTGATTAAATTAATCAGGCAGAAGCAAGTGGCAACAACTAATTAGTGTGCTTGCACACTCTCCTGCTCCTTTTCCTCAGCAGTGATGAGATTCTCTCAACTCCGCATTCTTCTTGGAGCAGGGGCAAAGCAGCTGTCGGCTTTACTCTGACAGACAACTGTAAAAGCAAAAGTGCTCTTCATACATTTATGGATAGGGGTTCAATCTACACAAAACATGGAATTGAGTCTTTTGTCAACCTGCTGATACCACACAAAATTCAATCATCATTGCAAACCACAGCCGCCAATAAGAACAAATCGCATATTTTTAATATGCGATTTGTTCTTATTGGCTACATCTTTGTATTCTGTAGAGTTGCCATAGCGACGTAAAAACGGCTCAATATGGTCAATTATTTCATCTTAACTTTTAAAGGACTGGAGTGCGCATGCATGCCACATGAGTTGTCACCACCTGGCCTCGTCTTGTGTATCACTGGTAGTTAACTGCTGTATTTGCATGTCACATCTAACGAGAAATAGCTTGGATTCTTGTATTTTGTAATTACAGTCCTGTTACACACCATAGCAGCTTAATGTTAAATGACTACTGACATGAGCCTTCCAGCAATACACACACACACACATTTGACAGCTCCATTTAACGCTGATTAGATTTGCAAGGACATGCCGTATACGCTCTCTGTCTCCCCCCCGAGTGGGTTGAGTATCTCCTGAATCCCATCTATTGCAGTAATGTTATGCAAATGGTTTAATATGAAGATAAAAGACTGTTGCAGCGTGCGGCGCTCTCCTGGTTCACAGGCTCGTGTTTCCAGGACGATAGCTCTAACGAGGAGGGCACTATTTGGGAGTCATTAAATGGTGGCCTTCCTGACACGCGCCCGTTCACCACCACCGCCACCCGGCTTGCGGTGGCCATTAAAGCGACTCACACCCACACCAAGACACGCGCTATAGATGCCTTTTAGCGCTGGCTCCCCAGTTTCTTACACATCACAGTGTCACAGAATAGAAAATTACACTCTCCTCCCACAGAGAAAATTGCTTTGAAATTGCTTGGTTATAAAGATGTGCTTTAAAGAGGGGGGGTGCATGCAATAAAAAAAAGGACACATACAAACGCAATTACTCAAGCACACTGAGGACAATTCTTACAAGTTAATCAGAGGATTTACCAATTATTGATGTCAAAGAGATTTTGTTGTGTATTTGTCTGCGGCGTATGTGCATGGGTTTGCATACAAGGTATTTAGTATGAATGAATCGCTGCTTTCCACAAAGCTACAGACGAGTTATTAAAAAAGAAAACAGACGTGGGGCTGAAGACAGAAAACACAATGTAGTGCAACACAGCAGAAACGCAAGTGGAGAATCGAAGACAACAAGGTGAAAGGTATATCAGCATCAAGAGACAGGAGAGGCGGGGATGAGATAAAAGCGAGAAAAACACAAAGTGGAAAATAGCAGAGAAGAAACAAGGAGGAAAGAAAAGATGCAAGACGGTACAGTGATGATGAGTCAGAGAGGACAAGGAAAGAGATGAGTGGAGGACATGTTTAGAGAAGTCTTCACTTCCACTGTGTCTCCTCAATTAAAGAGAACCTGTATTAAAAACATGTTCAGAGACCAATACTGTCAGAAAAAGCCCAAATGAACTAAATGTTTGTTCAAAATTTAAAAAAGGTTTTATTATTTCTGTCAAAGTAGCTTTTCAAATTTGCAGCAATTACATGACAAAGCTAAACCCTGAGGGAAGCCGTTCTCTGTTTGTTACGCTTTATCACACGTATTCCACAGAGGAAGATCCACAAGGCCGCTAAAGGGATAGAGCTGTTCTTTGTACTTACAACTGTAAATTTAGATTAGGAGTCGAGGTGAAATGCTGCCCCCTATTTGTTTGGAGCATGTTGCCATGTTGCCATTACACATTGCAACTTAAATAGGATTGAACTGCAGATCCGAGTGTCTGCATTACTTGTGTAATGTTTAGGTGTATGAGGATGACGTCTTATGATCGGATTAAACGGAGGAACAACACACTTTGCATGAGAGCACATTGTTGTAATTGTTTATAACTGTATTAATGGTACGTACATGCGAGCAGGAGCGGTATTAGTTAGAGATGTTTGTGTTAAGCTGCGGTCGCTGCAATAACCCGTTCTCACCATGCAGACATTAAAAAACAAACCAGCAGCTGTAAATCCAGAACCGGGGCCGATGTGTGGAAATGTCTGCACGGTTCCAAATATCTGTTTTCACCTCTGCGGCCCGTTACCCTCTGGAGATGAGCCATGTAGTGGCATGCTGTAGTTAACATTAAAACGCCCTGTGAGCAGGTAATGAGGCGCACTGAGCCACAAATTTCCAGTGATAGGATATTCTGTCACACTGTTTGTGGACCCGGCCCGGAAACCCATCAGACACCTCATCTCAAATAAAATTAGCTCCCTGGACAGGACCAAAATGACAGCGGCAGGCAAGGTAATGGCATAGCGGTGCTGTTGGTGTTTTCCTTGTAGGGAAGCAAAGGGCACAAGTGTGTATCAGTCCAGACACTTAGCGCGGTACCATCCGCACCCTCCCTCTGGAGTGTGTGGACGGACGGTGGGGATGCCTCCTCTAGCTCTGCAGTTTAGCCGCGTAGTTCAGAGGGGGTTGGTGTGAGATGTGAAGAGGGAGAACTTGAGGTGAATGGTCTTCGGGATAAGGGATGAGTGTGTTCGACGCCAGACAACGGGGAGGGTGTGTTTATATCCGCGTGGTTTTTTTCTCGTCCAAGTGTGTGACTGATCTTATGTCAGTCCGAGAAGTCTATAGTGGGAGTTTTTCGGTGTGTGTGTGTGTGTGTACCTATGTGCATACGTACGTCAGTCCCCGACACCATCATTAGGTCGTGGGCAGTCGCAGTGCTGGAGGTGTAGCTCGGCTGCTCCTGCGGCCTCTCAGGCCAATTTAGGGGGAGAAAAGCACTTCGATCCTGGCCTGCAAGTCTGAGGGCCCCCAGCGGGAGGCCCCGTAGCCCTGCAATCTCTATTGGATTTATTCCTTTCCCATCTACAGGCCCCCACACACCCCACAGAGAGGAAGTCTCAGCTGCACTCCCCCGTCCCCCCTATAAGACAACATGTTATGGTACCCGCATACACACCAGCGTGTAATCACACACACTCAGAAATACACAGACCTAGTCTATTTTCAAGGCACACTCCCCCACAGCAAGGAAGTTATAACGGCACACGTAGTGTCCCTGTGGGAGTTGCCCCGGGGTCAAAGTATGTGGGAGACAGACAGGCAGAGAGGGATAATAGTTATTGACACGAGAGTTATTTGAGGCTGACCATTGTTTCATGGAAAATATTGTTCCGATTTATAAAAGCCAGGATGTAAAAGGTTTCTTTTTTTTGTATCACATTAAAGCAAAGAAAAAAATAGAATTTACATAAAACTCAGACAAGGTCAGGGAGAAACGAGGTTCTTAATTTAGTCTAATCAACTGTCATTTGCATCGCGCCATTTGCGCAAGGTATTGCCACTAACTGAATAAATGGACTTCTTCAGACTCGAGGGGGGGCACTCGGGTTTTGATAAGCTGGCAACATAACTGATTTGCATACATTACTTTGATTATCTCATTACTAGGATGATTCTTGCGGAATTTTTGACACTCGCGCAATCGAATTAAAATTAAGGCACGCAATCAATAAAAGGGCAACGCGCCTGTGAAAACACACCGCGCCCCAGGTTTGTGTGGTCAACTATAGCGACGATGATGATGAAGGTTATGATGATGACGATGACGATGGTCATGATGATGATGATGACCTATTCAGCTCACGAGCTCCTGGACTCCGTGGCGGGTTTGCGAGAGCCTCGGGATCTTGATTTCTGCGATCAAAGCAGTAATCAGTGGAGACAATGGGGGCCGTGAAATTGCTGCTCTTGTGTGGGTGACCTATCCCCTCGCCATGAATCCAGGAGTGGCCAGCGAGCGGCTCATATTGCCACAATCGATAATAGCGCTCACATCTTTCCTCCGACTCACGATGAAACCATGCGTAAAGACGCGCACGTCTTGGATAATGTTGCCAAGTAGCCACGATAACCTGGTACGTTGTCGGCAACAGGCATACGGAGGTGAAGGCCATCAATTCAGCAGAGCTACCCGGAGGCATGAGCAGGTATCAGCTGTCGCAAAGCCTCCACAGCAATTGCCTGATGGGTAATCTTACACACGACATGCATCTTTGGGGTTTGATTCGACCGGGCTGTGTGCCCTTAGCAGTCTGCATTCCTTTCTTCGTGTCTCTTATGACAAGTGGCTGATTTGTTGCCACACACAATTTGTCTGAGGGAATAGAATTCGGAGACTCCTTCTCCCTTCTTCGAGCAGAGTCTCCCTCGTCTGCACACTAACCGGCAACCGAGGGCACACGTCCACGTTTTAAATTCGTGATGTAAATAATTATAGGCCTGGAAATTGATTTCCTTGCGACCTTCTCAAGCAAACGAGGCCTCCGACCCCCCCCTTTCCCCTCCCTCCCTAAAAGAAGGCTACTTCTGTTGAAGCATTTAGTCATTAATTATTTCCCTTACATAAGGACAAATTATCGAGTCAGTTGAGCGAAATTAGAACCCTTTGTTTCTGATCAGACCGCATTACCGCTGGAAATTACGGATGATGGCTGCGCGCACGCTCGCCTTTGTTGTTTCGATCATCGCCTGTCGCTCTGAACTCGCGCTAACAAAGTCATTAAATTGACTCCCTCTCGCTCTCATTATGCGGGCTGTTAATAACCGCTAATTAACTTTGCTTACGCGCGCCTTAAAAGCCCCTCCCAGCGCACTCTCTCTCTCTCTTTCTCTCTCTCTCTCTCTCTCTCCCCCTCTTTCTCCCTCTTTTCTCTTCTTGGCCTCTCGAGGCAAGCAAGTGTCCAATTATGTCAGAGCGCGTGGATGGATGGAGGATGAGTCGTCGTCACCGAGGCCTCGAGCCAGTGGATGCACATCAGGAACCAGTATTTGCATTGGTGAGACTTAGGGTATCAAATAAATACAATAACCAAATAAAATGCAGGATACACGTCGCTTGCATGGCTATGGGGGCTCGTTGTTAATTCCCGCTCCAATAGCCTCTATTAAAGTTCTTGCAGAGTTGTACCAGAACATCTGTCTCTACGTTGTAACAACTGGGGCTTACCTATTCGATCCAGGAGATGGCGCCAGCTGAATGGCCAGCAAGGCAAAGCAGACATGTTGCTGGTCTTAAACGATCGACCCGCAGTATCACTTCCGTCGCCTTCCGTTTAGAGGCCGAGACCTGAGTTGAGAGAGGGAGCAGAGATGGTCTGCAGCACGGAAGACAGGGCTGGTAAAATGTGGCACGTCCAATCGAGTTGTTAAAATCGAATGGCCCATAAGGTGTATACCCCCCCCCCCCCCCCCAAGAATGTGAGCTTTTAAACGAACCGAATGCGCGTCAGCCCCCTGGATATTAAAAGGTAAGATATGCAAATACAAGGGAAGCGGCGGTTAAGTGATGCCGAAAAGGAGGGCCATCTCCGCCATCTCTTCACCTGCGCGTCAAAGAGACGGAAAATTGAAAATTGCGCTCAGACTATTCCGTCCCCCTCTAATGTATGCGCGTAATTAGTGCATTTAAACAAAGCGCGAATGTCCTGCTGGCTGAAATGGCGGCTGACATCTCTTTTTCCACAGGGTTAATAACAGTGTGCGGATAAATGAATCAAATTGTGGCCCCCAAATTACAGAGCGATTCTAAATACCCGTCTGTATTACGCACGTCTGTTTGTGACCGCGCGGGAAAAGGCACAACATTTTATATTGTTATTACACTCATTACATTGATATCCGTGCAAATAAACAAGCTGGGAAGTTTGTGACACCAAAAAGTTGCGGATTGGTAGAATCTGACACCAATGTTTTGAGTGTCAGGATAGAACTCGATTATATTGTCTTGTATGTCTTTATTTCCACAAAAAGGTATAAATGCGGCATTTCTCCGCAGATAGCATCAGTGTTGGTTATATTTTACTGAGACCGATGAATAAAAAAGAAGAAAAAAAATAAGATGAAATCTAACCTTAACTAAACAGATCAATGGCGTCTCATTCCAGTTTCAATCACAAAACGGTCCTACAGCTATCGGTTAAAACAGATACAAGAGAAATAAGAACAACTTGTGCAATTTCTTGGCCATATATTTTATTGTTATTTTTCGTTTGCTGCGATGCTCTGTAGGAAGAGGAAGAGAGAGAGAGAGGGAGAGAGAGAAAATTGCCGCTTGCTGAAGTTTTTGGATTGAATTCTGAAAATGATCCTTTTAACAGTGATGGGCTCTGAGGCGAGGATAAGGGTCATGCCATTCACAGCGGGTTAAATAGACTTTCATTTAAAATTACATTGTCGATCCGTCTCTCCCCGACTCTTCAGCGGAGTCCCTGCGTAACCATCCCGGCTCCCTGTGCAGCGTTTCATCCCCGTCGCGCCACCCTCACTTCTTTTTTTAAGTCAATCCACAACCCCAGCAGAGAGCTGGCAATTGGAGGGAGAGTAAAAAAAAAAGAAAAGAAAAGAAAGACCGACAGACCAACTGACCGACGGACTGAAATATAGATTTTAATTATGTTAGGCTAATGCCTGTTTTTCACCAATCAAATTAAAATGTAATTCGAATGATAAAACCTGGAACGCGGTCGGGAGAATATTCGGATCTCAACGAGGAAATTTCTATATGCGACTGAATCCCTGACATGCCTGTCATCGCAAGTGCTCTGAGGTTGAACGCAAACTCCGCGCCAGATTTTTCATTTCTTATCTTGGCACGTGGAGTTTATGTTGTATAGGCCTAAACCACAACGGAAACCAAAACAAATACATGTATATGAGGAGTAGTGCGAATACCCCAGAAGCATCACGGAAAAGACATCAGCATTTCATTCATATATATTTTATTTTATTATTATTGATATAATCTATAATAAAACAAGTATTATTAACACAATCTATGCAATAAAAAGTAATGTCTTATAAATGTTATATATAATAATAAATACATATATATATATATAAGTGTGCCAATACAGCATAAAAAAATGTAGAGACATTTGAACAGATATAAAAGTTACAACGTATCCTACTATAATTATTAAGAGAAAGTAGCTAAATGGAATCCAGCCACCATTGTTTTATTATTTTATTAACTGGCCTGTGCCTATATGGCGATCGTGACTTTGAGCCGTTGTAGTCGCGGCTACATCGTTGCACATAATCAATGCATGAAAAAACACACCTGGGGGCTCAGATGCAACATTGTGACCATGTCTGCCAAAAAAAACCTTGCATCATCATCACATTTTTTTTTTTACTGGCCGAGTTCGTTCCATTGAGGAAAACTATTCCATGTCAGGTTTTATCGCCTTGCCTCAAATTAACTTTAATCGTAAAATATATAAAGCCGCCTTGTCGCCGTCTCTCTCCTCGCAAACACACACACACACTCACACACACACACACGAGCCAATCAGGCGGGCAATAACAGCCTCCACGTATGCGCGCAGAGCGGAGAAGCGCCTGGCACACCGGAGCTCAACGAGAGGCAACCGAACCCGCTGTCTGTCATTAGCTGGGTGTGTGACACGGGAGGGACAGAGGAGAGAGAGAGAGAGGGGGGGGGGGGAGAGAGAGAAGACGAGTGAACGGTCCAGGTTCAAACAGACGCCGACTTGAGAGGAGAGCAGAAGACGAGGAAGAAGAGAGCACGGGAGAGAGAGAGAGAGAGAGGGGAGAGAGAAAAGAGAGGAGCGAGAGCGAGAGAGAGAGTGGGGGGAGAGAGAGAGGAGAGAGTTGGGAGACTGACAGGCGTTACCGAAACCAGATGAAGCGAAGAGTCGATATGAGCGGTCAGTTTGAGGAAGATCTCCACGACCGTGGCGAGAGGAAGAGCAGTAAATCCCCGACGCTGCTCTCCTCTTACTGCATAGACAGCATTCTGGGCCGCCGGAGCCCCTGTAAGGTCAGACTGATAGGGGCGCAAAGTTTGACGGGTCTGCCCAGCAGAGTGGAGCTCGACAAAACGGCTGACAGTAAGTTTGTATTTTATTTCTTTTAGCTGGAATAAATAGTTGAGTTCTGGAATGAGTTCTGCAGAGTATGTAGTAACATATTTGTTGCATAATGTCTGGAGCTAAAGCGTTCGTTTTAAATTTCATGCCAACGTTTTTTGCAAGGCCTGCAAAATAAAAAACCCCAAAAAACTTTTTACTAAGAGGGATATGTTTGCTTTGCGTGTTATTCGCTGCCAACGTGTTATTCCGTAATGTTGACGTCTATTTGACGCGCTTCCTTGTCAGGGCCAACGAAAGACCCCCTCGGCCTGAACGCCGACATGCACCTGCCGCCCAAATTGCGGCGGCTGTACGGCGCCGGGGGGAAGTACCTCCACGAGCACGCCGAGGCGCTGGAGCGGGAGCGGCTCCTCGCGGAGCAAGCCGGCGACAGCCTCAAAATCAGCCACGCGCCGCAGGTGAGCATCAGCCGCAGCAAGTCCTACCGGGAGAACGCGTCACTGAGCCGGGGCGGCGAGGGCGACCAGAGCCCCGGGGAGGGCTCGGAGGACGGCAGCCTGGGACTGGTGGAGCTCGGCCCGCTGAAGTTCGAGGAGGACACGGGGAAGGAGGAGGAGAGCAGCGGGGACGCGGCCGCTCTGTCCCCGAAGGACGAGGAGAGGGAGAGCTTGAACGCCGGGGATGGGGACGTGAGGGACGGGGAGGACAGCGTGTGTCTGTCGGCGGGCAGTGACTCGGAGGAAGGGATGCTGAAGCGGAAGCAGAGAAGATACAGGACTACCTTCACCAGTTACCAGCTGGAGGAGCTGGAGAGGGCTTTCCAGAAGACACACTACCCCGACGTCTTCACCAGGTACGAACATTTTCAAACGTGGTCTTTTTTTGTTAAGCCGGGAAAAAACACGCTGTGAAATTCTAAAATGTTGTGCTCCCAAAATTATTTTTTCAACTATATTGGATTTTTAGAAATCCTGCATTTAATGTTATAAATTTGAATTCTCAAATAATTCCTAATGTCTATATTTAGACTATTGTCCTACAATAATTGTATTTTATTTGTAACATTATTAAAATTATTATCAATATTATTATAATTGCTATTCGTTTCAAATCATAGAAACGTAACACAAAACATGCAGGGTGTTCTCTTAAAACGGAAATGGACGAACGTTATAATTAAATCCGTGTATATTTAAATAAACATATCCCCATACAATTTCCCCTATAATTTCCCCAGAAATTCCACACGATTTTAACTGGAGCCCCGTTGCGGACCACACCTCATAAAATGCACCAACAACAAACCCGAGCGCTCGGTGACCACAGCGGGGACGTTTCGCTACCTGTGTCCGCTCCTGTTCACCACGACAACAGAACAACAGCGGTGTTGCTCTCAGGGGGAATAATCCACCGGCTCAGCTTACCCGCTGGATATGATACTGAACACAGTCTGCAAAAAAATAAAATAATTATGATTACTCAGGGCCTGACCTCAAGCTCAAGGGCACGTGCACCTTTTTCTTCTTTTTTTTCCCCCCACGTGCACGCTCTAACAGAAGAGCTTTTTGTTATGTTATTCATCAGGGTTTTATTGCTTCCGAATATATCTAAAGGATATTATCTCGAAAATAAAATAAAATCTACAAATAAAACATACTAATTCCTACAAAACAAGGATTTTGATCATTGATTCATCCGTATTTTGTACTTGAAAATGTGATCTTTTTGATTTACCACCGGGATTATTCATATTTGTTCCAATCGATTTACTTAAAGGCGACTTGTTGGTCTAATATACACTGCGAGCCCGTCTTGCAGCTGAAGGCAGCATCAATTGCTTTGTGGCAGGCTAGTTTAGATGTCATTATTTCAACCATTATGTTGTTACAGTGACAGGCCTGTGCTAAGGAAAAAAATCTAACAATCACTAGGCCCATTTCTACCCATCCCTGACAGGGAAAATAGAATATGGCTATGGCGTCTTTCGGCAGTACCAAAAAAAGATGAAGCAACCCTATTTTCGGTCGTCTATTGTTGACAGTGAAAAACAGGAGGGGACAAAACAGCAATTCTTCGATTCTTCCAAAACAGTGGCCTGTAACCTTGAATCCTCTTTCTGTCTCTCTTCCTCTTTCTTTCTTTCAATATTCCTTTCAGAGAAGAGCTGGCGATGCGTCTGGATCTTACCGAGGCCCGTGTTCAAGTAAGTGGCTTTCTTGTTTATCTTTATCTGAAAAGAAAAGCCTTTGACTTGTAAATCAAACAGGGAGAGAGAGAGAGAGGGAGGGAGGGGGGGGCGCTGCATTCCCTAATGTTTTATGTCCTCTATAAAATGCCCCTGTTACACAGTGATGGATAATAACCGGTGATATGCGTCACTGATTGAGGATCAGCGATTACGGGCCAATTTGAGGCAGTAATTTATATAACAGTAAAAAAAAAGAAGGGAAAAAAAGTGTTAAATGGCCCCAGTCGCTGCTTAGGAGGCGATCCTTCCTGTTATTGAATGTTATTACACGCCAACGAGAGACGTTTTAGTGGCAATTAAGCCGACGCTGGCGATTCATAAAAAGTCACTTAGCGCAGGAGCAAACACTGTCTGTGTTCCTGGGCCGAGGTGCTGTTTGAATTCCCATCAGAGGGGCCGGGGGAGGAGGGGGGGGGGGGGGGGGGGTTGTGCGTGAGTAAAAAAATAAAAAAGAGAGAGAGAGAGGATGAGGGGTAGAGAGAAGGGAGGGATAATGCTATTTGATTTCCCATTATGTGATTGCTATAGACCTGCATTGATCCGATGCCTCGCACTTGGGAGCGAATGAGAGACCATTAAAGGTGTTTGCTCCCGGCCCCTCTCACCCCCCCCCCCCTCCCTCCCTCACACTCTCCCTCCCTCCCCTATACTCTACTTCGCCTCGCACTGAAAGCGTGGCTCGCATTTCGAAAGCCCGGGCTCATAACCAGAGAGACAGTTCAAACACGGTGGAAGCCCCGGGAGGTTACGGCCCACGGTGAAACAACAGATGTCTCTTTAGGGGCCGTAGGTGAACAAATCACTTAACGGGCGCCATCAGGAGGTGATAAAAACTCATAAATTCCCGAGGGGCTGTGTAATGCTAAACAGTCCTCTGGGAATAATGCGTGCGTGCGTGCGCTTGTGTGTGTGTGCGCGCGCGCGCGCGCGTGCATGTCCCCTGTCGCTCAAGCCTATGCTCGTTCAATCACTTTCCTCCCCATGTTGACATTTTGCCCGTCGTGGGAGCCCCGTGCTTCTGCAAACTGGGCCGCAGTGGACGCGTGGGAAAGTTAAATAGTCCCTTGGAAGGAAAGTCACTTCTTCTGCGTCTCTTTTAAAGAATTTAATTTAAAGCGCATTAATTGTTATTGGAGCCGGTTCAGGGGTAATTTTCTGGGATCTTTTGTTAACACCGCGCCTAATGATTCCACCCTCCCAGAAGCCCGTGTGCTGGGACGGGGGTGGCGGGGGGGTGGGTTTAATTAGACAAAGATATAAGACACCGTGAGCCGCATGGGTTTACCTCGCTCGTAATTACCGTTGACTTTCCGCCGGTTGGCCACCACCTGAACAACTATTAGACTACGCTGACACACCATTCAATAGGGGTCTCGTCATGGTAATTACAATGACACATTGGGCATTTATAGCGTGAAACTCATTCATAATGACATGTGGGAAGTGTCTCCAACTGCCCCCGCCCTCCTTCCCTGAGGAAAGGCCTCATAATGCAACAGGGAAATGTCCTATAGGCAGCTGTTTTCATTTTATTTCAACTACACACATTCAGAACCCTGTATTTTCTAGTTAAGATGTATACTGCATTCGTTGTTTTCCTTCTGCATCAGATATCTTCCCGTATTAACCCCGTCACTTCTTCCTCTCCTACCCTTTAGGTGTGGTTTCAGAACCGCAGGGCCAAGTGGAGGAAGCGTGAGAAGGCCGGGGTGCAGGCCCACCCGTCAGGAATGCCCTTTCCAGGCTCCCTGGGGGCAGGCCACCCCCTCAGCCATTACCTGGACGGAGGGCCCTTTCCTCCCCATCACCACCCGGCCCTCGAGTCCGCCTGGACCGCTGCCGCAGCCGCAGCCGCTGCCTTCCCGGGCCTGGCCCCTCCACACCACAACGGCTCGGCACCGCAGCTGGCCACCCCCCTCGGCCTGGGCACTTTCCTCGGCACGGCCGCCATGTTTCGCCACCCCGCCTTCATCGGACCCACTTTTGGCAGGTAAGCTGCACCCATGCACAGAGCTCCATTTGGACCTGATATTTTCCCCCTTTTATTTACACTTATTCACGCCATTATCTGTGGAATTAACAATAAATGACTCCGTCGAGGCCGTTTTACAGACTAAAATGCAGAGCGGCAACCGAGCTAAACTGTGCATCGTGCCGCTCCAATGACTGACGGTTGCAGTAACCCTCAGTCACACTGCATCACTGTGTATCTCAGTGTCTGATTATGAATATGTTACACTGTTAACCATTCGCAGTGGTGCGTAATCACTCTGTCAACTGTCCTGATGAATTAACCAAACGTGTGATGCCGCGAGGCAAGCTGTGAAGAGGTGTGACGCGCCGCACACTCCATATGCCGCAATTAGCTCCTCATTTGCTTTCATCCTCTCTATTATGCAGCACTGTACTCTCCATGCCATCTCTATATACTGAAGAGGCCCGCCTAAAGCACACCAATTGAAGCTACAAAAAAATAATAATTGTGAAATAAATACGTCTGAAGGACGTTTCAAAGTCTAAATTAACAAGCAGTGTTCTTTTAAGCAGATGCTGCTCTTGAATTCATTTGTTGCTATGGATCACTTCAATTTGGGACAAACATTCAGCAACTATAAATGTTTTTAGACTGTGACGTTTCTGTGTCCTCGCAGGCTCTTCTCCAGTATGGGTCCCCTGTCCAGTGCTTCCACCGCCGCAGCTCTCCTCCGCCAGCCCGCCCCTCCTGTAGAGAACCCCTCCCACGCAGGCCCGGTCCTCGCCGACCCTTCCTCCTCCTCCTCCTCCTCCTCCCCCTCATCCGCAGCCGCAGCAGACCGCAGGGCCTCCAGCATCGCCGCGCTGCGCCTCAAGGCCAAGGAACACTCGGCTCAGCTCACCCAGCTTAACATCCTGCCAACCGGAGCGACAGGGAAGGAGGTGTGCTGAACACACACAATACCAGGCCTCCCCCATCCCGGGCCCACGTCCCATTCCACCACACCGTCGCCTCCCCCCCCCCCCCCCCCCTCCGAGACACCCATCATTCATACCTCTGGAGGCTGATGCCCCAACGTCCCCCTTGTTCAACCATCCATGTTACCTCATGTTTCCCCAACAAAATATAGCACGACCAAATTTGAAAGAGCAAAGTGTGTGTGTGCATGCCTGCGTGTGTGTGTGTGTGTGTGTGTATCTGGTAATTACATCTATAGTTACACTCCGTACACACACCTTTCTGGATTACAGTCCAGCAACTTCAGTATTTTTAAACTTTTCACTAATAGAGCAATTATAATATTTTTTGACAGCTGAATGGGTTGATATTAATATAGTTCAATATTCATCGGGCTCCCTATTATTTGCATAGATTATCACACAGTATATGTATACCGCTTTTTATTACAACGTGGAGTGCATTTACGCATCAAAAAACTAAACACACACAGTGCCAGTGGTAGAATGTAGCAAAGTATATTACCTAAGTATGTGAGGTAGTTGTCTTTTAGTATTTCCGTTTGATGCAAATTTCTAAAATACTACATTTACAATTAGTACTTTTTTTCTCTACATTGCATTCTGGATTTTACATACCAAACATAATATAAAATACTAAACATTAGAATAAGCAACCAGACAGTGTTTAAAACAAGTTCAAAATAGATTGAGCTGACCAACTTCAACTGTAACATGCCCCTTAAGTTAAACATTAATGCATTAACTAAAATAGTTCAGTAATATAAAATAGCTTCACAGGCCCATTTTGCATTTATCTTGAAAGTACATTTTGCTGCTCATTTTCTGTATTTTAAATTGAGAAAAAAAGTATTTTTCCACTTTTACTTACCTAGGATCTGTAATGGAGAGAGCGCGCGCACACACACACACACACACACACACACGCGGAAAGCTAAAGAACCTCAGAGGAAACCAGACTCTTAGAAAGGATTCTCGTGCTACTTCAAATGTGGACAACTTGAGTGCTCGGCACTTCTTAATCTGTATGCATTGATGTGGGCCAGTCTGCGTCTATAATAAAGGCGAGTTGGAAGAGGACCCCCCCCCCTCCCCCTCAGAACCAAAGGAAAACTGTTCATAGACCTTCCATATAGCCTTCTCTACAAGCCTGACTCCTCTCCACTGCTTGCCTGTCCACCAGTCAGGCTCAGCAGCACCACAGGACATGCACATGTTTTTAAATCTCTGAATCAAACCAGAGGGACTTGAGGGTGATTTCCAGCACCTGATTTCTGTAATTTGCTGCAATTTGAGAATCCACCTCCCTTCGATTATCACAGCAGTGCTACTCTCTGCTGAGTCTGACTCCAGGACACGCGAGCTAAGTCGAGATCCGAGATGAGTCTCCGATGACCTAACTGTGTGGAAGAAAACTGTACATATTGTGTAAAAAGGAGGGGAAAAAAGTACCACAAAAAAAGGATGATTTTCAAAACAAGGTTGTGTAAATTTCAAGAGCCGGTGTTTTGATAATTTGCACTTGGTGTAGTGTTTAATGAATGTCGCCCTGTGTAGAATTTCACCTGTGTTTATGAATTATTAGGATTGTTAGATCATTATTTATGTCAAAACTTTTCTCCGGAGGACTTGAGTGAAGGACTTAATTTTTCTTATTAAGTGATTGTAGGTTTCCTGGTTCAATAATGCTAATTTGAATAAATTACATTGCTAAAATGAGTTATCTTTTATTCAGTTATTTTTTTTCAAATTCCCTTAGGACTGACTATAGGCCTAAACCAGGGGAAAAGAAAACAATATGAAATAGAATATTATAGAGCTATTAATAAAAGGTGTTATGAAGAAAACGTGTTTTCTGTCTTATATTGATGGACAATTTAGCGTGAGACAAACCCTTCAGCAAATTAATGTATCTCTTTTTAATAAATTGCAATTAACACCCATATCGTGGACTCACTGAATGGTGGGAAACGATTACGTCAGGAAGCCAGGTTGTCTGGTGCTCAAAAACGTCTGCAGAGGAAGGTTGGAAACACCTTTCAAGGAGGAGCTTCTCGCCGCAGAGAGCGGATCCAGAGGCGCAAACCGCTCCTCCTCAATGGGAGAACGCGCATTAGGCGCATAATCCAGTGCGCTGCGTGCGTCTGTCCTCTTCAGCCGAGTTGACAAAATACTGACCATATATTCATGAGCTTAATCCCCGACATGTGAAACGCGCGACAAAGGCGAGGGGTTTTCAATTAGATCGCCCACTTTATCTGAGGGGAGGGGGGTGGGGGGTCTGTCACAAAACTTCCTTTAAACCCCTTTAAAGGCGCTAAATTGGTCTTAACATCTGTAATGCCATGTCGATGAAAGCGAGTCTCCTCTGTCATTAATGAAGTAACAAACCACTTCATCAAACGGCTTTCACACACACACACACACACACCTCGTAGAGTTAATTCCGACAAATCGCCCTCCCCCCCCCCCTCCATTGGGTCTCACCACTAATGCAGGACTATTACAGCAATCAATGGGTATTCTCCTCCGTTTGACCCATCCATGGTGCTCAACCAAATCGCGTGAAATTACCCTGCGGATTAATGTAGTCCCTGTCTGCATTGTCTACGTCTGTGGGGAAAAAACCCCTCCTCTTCTTCCTCCAGCGGTCTTGTTTTACAGGTCTTCGGCTCCTGTTACCTGTTAATCACTCTATTCAGTCCAAACAAGCAGGAATTACATCCTATAAAGGGAGAGATGGGGAGGGAGATTTCTGCACATGTTATTTATTCTAACACACACGTGCGCTCTCGCAGCTGCATGATGATGGATAAAATAAAACCAATTTCCTCCAGAGACCACAAACCATCCACGACGTGTGATCTCCATGTTTTTTTTCTTCCACAAATTCTTGTTCTTTAGCTCAAGGCCAGTGGAGCGTGTCCCTGCCCCTATATAGGGTTTTGATGAGATTGTCCGGGGGAGTTGTAATCTTATTGTGAATATAACTAATGAATGGCAAACCAATTTGTCCCTAATATTTGGGGAATGCCGGGAGGCGGATGACCTGCTGGGAGCGAGGCTTAAACTTTCTTTGCAACGCGAGAAAAAAAAGAGGCGAGAAAATTGAAATGCTGTCGCATAGCTGTGGATTTATAAAGTCACACTTGTTGGATGTGTGCTCCTTCATTCAAGACAGGCCTGCCTTTCGGATTAGAGCACGACGCTCCCTATTGCATGAATGATCACGATAATGAATGTTGATGTATGAAGAGAAGGGGGTAAAAAAAAGATGAATACAGCGCAATCATGCGGTGTTTTTTTTCTTCTTCAAATTGGATGCAAGAAGAAAAGGAAAAAAAAATCTACATGATTTGGGAGATTGTGTTAAAGCGCAGGTTAAATCCAGGTGTCCAGAAAGAAAGAAAGAGTCTGACTTCGTGCCCATTTTCATCACCGCTCTCCCCCCGCCGGCCCCCCGCTCTCCCTTCTCCTCGCCCGGGCTCTCGGACTTGATTTGGCCCGTGATTTGGATTCACCGGGGCCTCGTTTCTCCCACCGCGACCCTGCCCGGGAGAATAGGCCCAATCACTCCACAGCCTCGGCCGGATCAGTCCTCAGCTCAGTCCCCGGGAGAGGATCGCTCTTTAAAAAAAGGCGCTTTGATGAACAGCCCAAGCCTCCCCCTCCCTTTTCTCTCCCCACCCCCGAGGCGGAGAACCGGGCCCCGATTGAAAGAGCTGAATAGCCGGGCCATGGCACTCCGCATCGCCCCTTAATTCCCCGTCTCTCTTGCTCTCATCCAATTAGCTCAGTGTATTAAGCGGTTTATCGTCTCATAACCACCCTTTCAGCCCCGACAAGGGGGACACTTTGCAATGGGACCAGCTCTCCTTTTGACACCCTCTCCGGGGCCTGTATGTTCCGCCGCGCTATGAATAACGGGGACAGAATGGAGGACTAATTCCCTCATCAAAGACGGCCTTGTCCGTCGCTGGTCAAAACGACAAGCAATAAAGCTTAGCGCCGCGACACAATGAGACTTGTTCGACCTTATTAGCTTAGCCGGGTCGAATTCATTCTAGGGGACTCTTTTATGGGACTGGGTTTGCGCCAATGGGAGGACAAAACGGGGCCCCGGTAGTGGGAATAACGTGCACGTCTACTGTGGTCTCCGGTTGATTTACCCCCTCCTCTCCAAAAAAAAAAAACTGTGATGAGAAGTAGTGGAGCTGATATGATTTAATAAATATGTAAAGTTATGAGCAATAGGCTAGACGCTTTCTCTCACACACACAGCGTGTTCTATCCATTGCATAGTGAATCACGGTTTAAGTGTTCAGCCCACTTAAGGTTGCCTTCACAAGTCACAGTGGTTTGAAGTGATTTGTGAGGCGTGCAGTGTTTATGGAAATGCACGCGGCAGGATGGAGTAAAAAAAAAAAAAAAAAAAAAAAAAAAAAAAATGAAGAAGAGAATTCTTGGAAGGAAAAGGTGAAACACTTCATGGAGCGAGTTACAGATGGAACTTGACTACAGCGGAGGATCAATAGGATTTTCCATGTGTTGGCCTCCATGTAAAGAACCAATATGATCTGGATTTAAGCTGCTGGACTGACAAGAGTGATTTCCTGCTTCTCAATTTTCAATTATTTCCCACTATTATGCACTGGAAAATAATAACACTGCAACAGAAAATAATCATAATGATTTTATGTAAACCGTTAAAACTCATTTAGAAATAACTGAAATCCCATTTGATATCAAGAAAACCTCAACAGTCCCACTTGTGTGTTTATAAAGGATGACGCAGGGGATTTTCTGTGTTTTTATCTTGCTTAATCGATGGCTATGAACATGTTTTTCTATTGGCTACTGCAGTTTTTAGCAAAAGGTACTCAAAGTGAAGTAGTGCTTTTGCTACCTACAGCAGCGTAACTGTGACAGCGCATGTGGTGTTAACACAGGTTGGGCACTTGTAACAGTTTTTTGACTTGTTGGTTTGGGTCTTCTTGCAGCATGCCCTGGAAATATGGTGTGAAATAAAGTGAGGCTTCATTTTTCTGATTTTCGTAACCAGAATGCAGCTGTAACAAGAAACAATTAACATCTTATCCATTTATCTTTTTTATTGAGGTATAGAAAAAAACATCATCAATATCAAAATGCCAATTACAAAATACTCTGGTCATTACAACAACAACAAAAAAGAAATCTTTACAACGCATCAACTTGAGAAATACAAGCCAGATACGTAGGAAATTACAGGCATTAAAAACACACACAGAACATAGAAGAAAAGGAATGAAATGGTATCAGTTAAACAGAGGCAGTGGAGGAGAAGGAGATCAGCTGTTCGATACGGAGACAAAAGAGAGAGAGAGCAGCGCGTGTGGCCTCGCTCACCTCGTCACCCCTCGCATCCTCCTCACTTCTTTCTTTCATCCTCCGATCTGCCACACACACACGCACACACACACACACACACACACACACACAGACGTGAACACACACTCAGGCTGAATGGTGGTAATCAGAACAAGTGTCCGATCGCTGCAGGCATCCAGTGGTCTTAGTGGCCGGGTCACTATCATTGGCTAATTAGCAGCTTTTGGAGTAAACTGGCTTTTCTGAGGAAAAGTCATTTTCACACACACACACACACACACACACACACACACACACACACACACACACACACACACACACACACACACACACACACACACACACACACACACACACACACACACACACACACACACACTGGACTGTCATTTAGGTATGATTGCTACTCCCCTTTACTATACAGAGCCATTGTGATGGGGTCACGTCATCTGTGCCTATATGAAGAAACTGGAGAGGGGGAACGGCGTGATTGGGTTTTGAGTCAAATAACAAGCCCATTAGGTTCAGAGAAGATGATGTCAGGGTTTGGGAGAGGTCCAAGCCTAAAATACTCAACCCAGCTAGAGTATCTGTAAAAAAACAACAAACTAGAACAGTGCAGACAGATGTAGATGAACAGGCAAATGTGCCGCTTTGAGTCCGACGCCGGAGCTTCTCTGCAGGCGTCGTCGCTACGGACGCGCGTGGTTTTATTTGAGGGAGGAGAACGCCTGGAAGAGCTTCGCCAGGTTGATCTCCGAGTAGCCGCTGGTGGCCAAGGCTTTGTCCGGCACTTCCTTCAGCCTCCGATACACGTCTTTGTCTTTGTTCCACAGCTTTACGCGATCTGGAGGCGAAAGAGGGACGGGAAGAGAAGAGAGGAGAGGTCGTCATTGCCACAGGTTCGACGTTTCCTCGAAGCGGCGTCAGGGTCGGCATCGCACGCCGCTGGAGGCGCCTGCGTTTTCAAACTCTGGCCAACGAGTCCCTCCTCGAGCGGCTCGATGACGCTGGAAGGGGAGCGGCTTTGTCTCGTTGCTAATAAACACGACGAGGGTTACACCCTCGACTGGAGCGCCCCGGCAGATCCAATGCCTTCTGCGCGTAATGCCGTGTGGGCACAATTGGACGGATGGGTCGATAGGGGTGCGCACGCGCGCACGCACGCACGCGCGCACGCACGCACGCACGCACGCACGCACATACACACACGGGATCATAAGATCGATAGAAAAGCCCGATGAGAGCATGAAGTCAATACCATGTCCCTGTTATCACTTTGGGGGGGCTGTAATAAGACCAGAGAGACGACGGAGAGCTGCTATCCCGGGCAGAGCGGCCGCCAAAACCAAGTCTTTACAATATTATACTGAGCCTCTAAGTGTAGATGAAGTATCATGAAACCAAGTAATGACACACTATCACGCCAACGGCCGCGATGACTGAGAAACGAGAGAACTGGAATGGGAGAAAGTTTAGTTTTGTGTGATATTACAGCATTGAACAGGTTCATTTCACATTGGACACGATTTACTGACATCGTTTGCATCGCCACACAGAAGAGGAATGTTTAAGGTTTTTTTTGTGCTTGAGAAAGTAAATCTCCAGCAACTCCAGGAGGAGTAAAAATAACCAGAATTCTCAATCCAAGTGTTTTACTACCAGCAAACAAAACAAAACACAGCACCGGGCCCGTTATTTATCAAGATCACAGACACACAGACACGCACGCCATATGGCCAGTTGTCATGTCCTCGCCATCTCCCGTCTCGTCTTTCCTGCCCCGTTGCATTAGCGGCTGTTGGATAAATACCAACCCACGGACCGACCGAGGGAACAAAGGTTAGATACACAGAGATCCACACACACACGCACAGACGATTGATGGTAGTTAAACACTTAAAAAAAGAACACTAACTGTCAGCCATGGCGACTAAAAAACATCCACGTGACAAAAAGCGATCGCACATGCACACAGAAGATGGTGTGGTTGACTCAAACGCCAGCAGCAACTATTACCGGATAATCCTCATTTCAGCGAGGACAGCGAGGACGGGCGAGAAAGGGGGGGGGGGGGGACAGGTAGAGGCAAACTATTCTATTTATCTGGGGAATAGAAGCAGGGTGATGATGCATGATCAAGCGAAAGCAATCATGTCATCATTTCTGAAAGGTAGCAGAAAAATAATTCTCCCCCCTCCCCCCTTCCCTTCTTTCCCCTTCCTCATTCCTTTCTCTTTTCCACCTCAATCGCTGTGTGGCGAACAGATAAAAGAACGATTAAAGAGTCACAGGGAGGAAAAGAAAGCCCGGAGAGAGCGAGCCCGGGCATAGTGGGGCGTGCAGTTCTGATGAATAGCCTCCCTCAGCGAGCGAGGAGACGGCGGGGCCGGGGAAGGCCGACACGCCGAAGAAAGAAAAAAAAAAAAAGAAGAAGAAAAAGGAGCAGTGCAACGAGAGCGAAGGGCGACGAGCCGAGCGACAGCTGGAAAAACGACCAACGAACTGACAGCGTTACCGGGGACGCAAACAACGCTTCAGACACCCCCCCCCTCTATCCCCCCCACCCACCCAAAAGGAACTTGTCTAATGGATCGCATTACGCATCATTCTTCTCTTCCTCAACACACACTCACACACATACACAGTCACACACGCACGCACACTCCCGGGTGCGCAGTGAGTGTATCAGGGGTTATCTTTGCTCTAACTAGGTGTTGTCACACACTCGCGCACACTCTGGCGGCGCCGGGCACGAGTAGATCGGGGCTCTGCACGCTCTAACTAGGTGTAAATACAATAACAAGCCTGTAATTAAGTGAGCATGATGAAGTTAATGGAGATCGGCCATTCCGTCGGCCGCCTCCATGAATATTCTATTAGGCTGGTGGCGACGGGCAGCTGGAATAGCAGTTAATTTAATCACCACTCGGAGCACGGGGAAACTTCTTTGTGTGAGTGTAATTGCACAGAATGAATAATTGATTTGACAATCGCACCCGCGGATTTCGCCACCCCGCTTTGTATCGCCGGAGAGGAGGGGAGGGCAGGGTGGAAGACGAAGAGAGAGAGAGAGAGGGAGATGCGAAGAAAATGGAGCAGGGAGAGGAGGAAAACGAGGAGGGGACGGGGGGGGGGAGAGAGAGAGATAGGAAGAGGAGTGGGAGGGTAGAAGAGGAGCTGAGCGCTGAGAGGCGGCGGGGAAGCGGTCGGTAAATGGATCATTAGGAAAGCGCAGCTCAAGGACAATTTATATTTTATCAATGCGGCAAAATTACATTATTGCTCACACACGCAATCATACTGCCCACACTCAAGATTGAGACCTGGAGAGGAGGGGGGGGGGGGGGGGAGCAATAGACAAGACAAGCAGGAGGGGGGGAATAGAAAAGATGGACCAGGGGGAGACGGCGGAGAAGAAAAGTGACATGAAATGATTTGAAAGTCATTGATACGGGATGTTCCCAGCGAAAGAACGGACGGCATACTTCTTTCATAGTGTGTGTGTGTGTGCACGTGTGTGCATAATCTATTAGAGATCTCCTGCAGCGGTGGAAATTACCTCCATGTTTTACTCAGTTGCAGCAATCAGACACAAAAAAATGCAATATACATGTAGATAAGACAGGCTTGCAAATGTGAACACATAAACACTCCGGAGCAACGCCGTGTACACACAAGCATGCACGCACACAGACAGACACACACACACACACACGCTGATCAAATTACCACACAGCGTTGACTCAAAGGTCTTTAAAGTGAAGACATTTCTATTGAATGTGCTTTATTGTGGCTCAGTACACATGGCGACACACATGTCCTTCCCGTCTGTGCATGACCACAGACTTCTACCATGAAGCCGATACGTCTCCAGAGCGGCGAGGACACAAGCTTTGCCACCATTAAGCCAGGAGGCTGCTAATATTCTATTTTGGGATCATTGGGAGCAGTGGCTTTCGGTGACACGCACGCAGCCCAAAAAGGAGCCACATCGAGGACAGGAAGTTTAGCTCGGACCCGAGCAGAGACGATCCGACCTGATGGAACTAGTTATGTTACCTACCAAGTCCACCCCTGGATGGGTTGGATGTTTGAATGGATCTCTTAAGGGGTCCAGTACATGCACACGCCCCACAGGGTGTATAGGAGTGTACAGGGTCTCCTCCCTGTAATCTGGGCCGTGTAATGCAGTAATATGGGGTATTACTGCCCCAGGACTGAGGGATAACACCGTAAACCTATATTTTATAGCAGCGTGTGTATACATGCATCCTTCAGTATTTGAGGAAAGCACGGTGTGTGTTGCATATGAATCATTTGGTGGAGACTGTGTTGCCACTCTGGGTTTGTCGATTTGCGTGACAATACATCAGCTAATATTTTGACCCACGCCCATGAACCCAGATTTCCCATAAATATCCCGGCCATATTCTGGGCAAAGTGGAGGTCTCGTGTTTAGGAAACCAAACGGGAAGGGGGACGACTTGATGCTTGGCCGCTGGGGGACCAGAGGAAAGCCGAGACAACGCGTCGTGGACAGACATGACTTCATTTTGAAGGGTCCGCTGCTCTACACTCACGGGGAACACTTTAACGTCCAAACTCCACGCCGCAAGTGGACGGACGGCACAAAATGTGCGATTTCGGAGTCAGCGACAAAAGGCTTGCAACCGTCACGAGGCAAAGCTGCTAAACCTTTGCTCAACCATCCGACGTGTGTGTGTGTGTGTGTGGTACCGTCCACGTGTAGAGTCGACTGAGCACACACCACCAACCATTTGGCTGCAGGGTGAAGAGCGTACTCCATTGTATCGCCAGGCGCGCCGGAACATAAAGAAAGGAGGTGGCCCGAGGATTGATTGGCGATTATTTCTTCTTGCATGTGGGCACAGACGGAAATAAAGGAAAGCAAAAATGGAGGCTATAATCATGTTAGCACTCCCTCCCTTCCCCCGCGCCAATCCCTACATTTCAGCTGCCTCCATCTTCTGAGTGGTCATCTGTTGATTACACGTTATATTTACCTCTGCTGTCTCACTCTCTGACTGCCTCGCTCATGTTCTGACTGGCGGGGCGCGCGCGCACACACACAATTTAGGCATACATACATAAATAACATCCATACATAAATATTAAATCAAATAAATAAATCACTCGGCCCAGCGGCCCTTTCTAATCAAGTGACATCAATCAGGGAGAACCATGGGTAAAGAGGCCTTGGGGCCGACGCCTACTGAGCGCGCCCAGAGCGCTGGAGTAGCGTCTATTTGAGTCCAAGGGGGGAAATATACGCTCCATGTCCCATTATAGGAGAAGGGCTATCCTTTCGTCAGCGTGCCCATTACTCCCCCTATCATTTCCCCAAATCTAAAACCTGTTTTCAATCAACACAGCCAAACGAGTGCCTGTCCAAGAGAGGGAGAGCGAGGGCGAGGGAGAGAGAGAAAGAGAGAGGGGGGGGGAAGGAAGGAGAGAAAGCGGTCGATGGACAGTGAGGGTAAGGGCAGAGCGATGGAGGGCTCTCTCCTTCTTTCTTCCAGTGATTGGAGCGTTTTGCATTCTGTATGTGTGTGTGATTGAATCCGTCTCCTAAATTAGGGCTGTCGACTCGACGAGCTGAATGTCCTTAACCCCCCCGAACCTCCTTCGCCAGTGCACCGCTCCCCGTGTGTGTTTGTGTGTGTGTGTGTCTCACATCATTGGTGAATACTATAAGTGCAGTCCGGGTAAAGGGTTTACGTTGAGCCATTGATTGCTAATGCTATGTTGTACGTGTATTTGTGAGGAAGCATTGTTAGGACATCAAAATTCAAACTTCAATAGCCGTCCTGGTAACTTGATTTCAGCTGCAGAGGCGGCGCCGCAGAACAATAAGAAAAAATGAATAAAATATGATCGCATTTTTAAAAACCAGGCCTGTTTTCACAAGTTGGTATAGAAGCTTGACAGCCTCAAAAAAAGACCTAACACAAAGTAATAATGTACACCTGTGTGTGAGCGTGCGTGATCTTACTTTTCTCATCAGTTGTTGGCAGTTTGGCAGCTGCTTGGTCCCAGTCGAAGATGAACCTGTAGAAGCAGAGCTGGTGGTAGAGGGCCTTCTCGGAGTACTGGAGAGAAAACACACACACACCAGACAAAATGATTAAACATACATTGCTACACAATCTGATTAATACTATGATGCCACCTGAATACCACCTAACAGACCGGCTACTCAGAGGCCCAATATCTTTCGCCAATTGGAGCTGCTCCCGGTTTTGTTTTGTTCTCGATGCAGCCCGAGTGTGTCAAAGTAAAAGAGGCTCTGTAACGCCACTGTAGGGCCGACGGTGGACTGCGTTGAGGCGACTGTGCTCCGGCGCGCGGCTTCACTTCAGTTTAAGGCGTCGCATTCGCAGTTCGGACTCACGTCCCAAAAGCGAGGACATTCAGCCGCATATTAAAGCCAACATGGTGGTAGATACACGTATGGGATCTGCATCAAAGAACGCCAAGCTCAAAGAGCTTTAAGGGTTCGGTTGTATCTGTTTTCACTTGTTAACCCCTTTGAATATGTAGCACAATACCAGCAGCTCATTCAAGGTCAAATTCCATTCATGTGCCCACACGACACAGGAAATAATGTGTTAGAGCCAAACCATTTAGTCGACAGAAAATGCAGATAATTCCTTAGGAAAATATTAAGAAAATCGCATCCCTAAACATTTTACTCTCACAATAACAGCACCCATTTTTAGTTCTTCCAATTCTGCCGACTGTGCAGATGAATGGAATTTGACCGCGTTCCACAAGAACCCGTAGTCATGTCACGATGTGGGGAAGTCGTCGGCAACGATCTATTTTTCCTTCCCGTTGTGTGTGCGCAAGTTATGAATCTTACAAAAGGAATGGGCCAGAGATCACGGCAGGGCAGCAGATTAATAAACCCCATTTACCGCTCCAAGAATCAGGCAGACCCAACGCTACAAAACGCACACTCGGCACATGCGACTATTCCTCCCCGAAGACGTCTCCCTTCCTCCGTGTGACACAGTGAAGCGAGAAAACAAATTTGCTTGCTTTGTTAATCTCCACTGCAATTAACCGGAGCCACACGACAGCCTGCCAGAGGGAGGGGAGAGAGAGGGGAGACAGGGGGATAAAGAGAGAGAGAGAGAGAGAGAGAAAGACACACATACAGACACAGAGAGGTGGGAGCAAAGGAGAAGTGGAAAAAAACAACAACTAAAGGGTAAAGACACAAAACAAAGTGAGAGACTCAGAGAATCAGAGAGAGTGAGGAAGGGAGAGCGAAGGAAAAGAGGGGATCGGGCCTGAAACACCCTCCCTCATAATAGTTTGTTGTGATAAGCCATTGTGAGAGAGGCATGCGAACAGCCGAGGCTGTCAATTTGATTAGCCATTATACTGCACGTTTAATTGCAGTTATTGGCTCGTCATTTCCCCGCTACGCTGGAGAGGGCACGCTAAGCCCCGACCCCACACTGCCATCAGGTGTGCGCCGAGTGCTTTATTATTACCACCAGGAAGAATCCCCTGACAATTCCGGCGTGTCAGTATCTGCGTGTGTGTGTGTGTGTGTAGTGGAGTGAGTTGTGTGCGTGCCCGTTGTGCCTGCTTGCCAACCGGCAATGTGCGTAATTATAATTTCAGTTTTTACTGCTGTGGCGTAATCAAGTGGTGAGGGTATCTAATGCAACTAAAGGCAAACTCTGTGATGTGTGTGTGTGAGTGGGTAGGGGCGTGTGTGCAGATTGTGCGTTTAACAGCTTTCTATGGCTGCCCACATGGCACACACAGCTGTTGAACGTTGATGCACTGCCTAGTCAACAACCTAACCGTGCACATCCCATAATGGAGCCTCGGTTACGGTTGCCAAGGTTGAACAAGCTCGATCGGCACAAACAGCGCGGCGCCAGTCCTTCCTCTTGACAATAAAAACACACACACACACACACACACACACACACACACACACACACACACACACACACACACACACAATGGAACGCTGATTGTGGGCAGGGCCACACTGATTGACTGACAGGTGTCAGAAAGGCGTGTCTAAAATGTTACAGGGTTGTTATTGAATTTAGAGCCCCTCAACCCCACCTCACTCTCTCGCTCACACACACAGACACACACACACACACGCACACAAAAACGCACGCCTACCTTGTCATTCAGCTCGGTGCTTTGTTCCTGCACTGACACCATTTCAATTTGCTCCACAAATCTGCAGCATTTTCAGCCTGACTGCCTAAGGAGCAAACCAGCTGTGAAATTGCCTCTCTCATGGGAGCGCCCCCCCCCCCAGCCCCCCACATCATCGTACCCCTTGCTCCCTTTGACTCCCCTATCCCCCCACACACACACACACACACACACACACACACACACACACACACACACACACACACACACACACACACACACACACACACACACACACACACACACACACACACACACACACACACACACACACACACACACAAAGTAAAAGGAAGAGGGAAAGGTGTGTATGTTTGTTGTTTAAAGTGCTGTTCAATGCTTCGACGTGGATGCGAGGAAAACATTGCAGCTACAGAGACACAAACAAGGCCTCGGCTTCTCACACGTTCCTCTACTCCGGCTCGGCGGCCGACGCGCGTTGTAAACACTGAAGCTGCAATATCCCAGCCCATACACAACTGCAGCTGCAGGGAGGGAGGGAGGGAGAAGAAGCAGAGATACAAACATACATTTCCCCCCTCAGCTGTGAGGCCGCGAGCCTTTAAAACTCTTGAGCTTTTTCAAATGCTATGAACGTTATTGCCGGTTGTGGTAGTCACGCCGATCAGCCTCACAAGACACCGTAATGAGTCAATATATGTAAATCTTTACTAGGCAAACACGGCGGGAAACAAAGGCATTTAACTGGTGCTCTCGCCCGCAAGCCTCCAACGATTCAGCACCGGTAATTTCTCCCCATTGAAAGGCATAATTGCCTGCTATTTGAAGATATTCATGCTCAATTTTTGAAATTAATTTCAATTGGAGGGAAATGTAGAAATGTCAGCTCCAGTGAAAGGGATTTGATTTCAATTATCCTCGCTCAAAGGACTGTGATTTCCAAATACACTTAAGCAAAATTATGACAAGAATTTTTGTTCGGCAAAATTCAGTGTTTAAAGAGCGATTAGGCGATAATGGGGCAGCTTTGAGCCGGCAGTGAATGCAGCCGTCTCCCTCTGAAAGGCACTCAATTATCTCTGATTGCTCCCGCTATAATGTATCAAATAGAGATACCTGCTATTGCCGTAATTTGTGTGAAAATTAACATGCTGCAATTTCCACTAGAGGGAAAAAGGGAGCTCTAATGGGCGCCTGAGCGTACATCAATAAAAAGAGGGGAGAGAGAGAAAAAAAAAAAGAGCGACAGAAAAGGAGGGTGAGAGGAGGAGAGAAAGAGCAAGCAAAGAGAGAATGGGTACAAGAGCTAAAGAGGGAGGGGGGGAGAGAATGAAAAGAAAGAAGCAGGAGAAAGCCTTGAATAAAAGGGGGAAAGAAAAGAAAAGTCAGGACAGAGATTTCAGACACAGCGAAAATAGCCCATTTGAGTTAAGCGTCGTGGAGGGAGGGAGAGAGAGAGAGAGGAAAAGAAGGAAATTTAATTTACTGAAAATATTACAAATTGCACCTGTGCATAACTCCCCCAAATTACCAACCAATCAAGGCAGAGTGCCTATTACTCTCCCATTACATGGAGATCAGATCACGCTCGGAATCTGTGTCCAGAGAGGGAGGGAGGGAGGGAGGGGGGGGGGGGGGTAAAAACATGAACCAGAGCGAGGGAGACTGATGGAGAGTAGAGGAGCGAGCCCCCCAGGCAGCCCCCCCCCCCCCCGATGGTGATGGCAAGAAGACAAGAAGAAAAAGAAGGAGAAAGTGTTCCATTCCATTTGTGAGACATAATCTCCAGGGCTTGATTTCGGACACTGATACCGAGAAGGTGGCGTTCGTGTGAAGGGAATATCTGTGTATATTTTATATTAAACATGTCCTACCATTTCTAAAATAATACTTTTTTGCAGTTAGATGTTTGTTTTCAATGACAGAAGCCATCAACCCGACGAGGCCCGCCCCCCCCTCCTCTTGCTACAAAACACACATGGGCTCAGACTAAACGTTGCAGTAGATTATTGCCATCATCCCGCGCATGGAAGAACAAAACACAACCTCGAACCCAGAGAGCGCGGGGATCACGGCGCGTCTCAGAGGAGCAGGTAGAATGAAGAGAGGCTTTGCCCATTATGGGGAGAGAAAAGGTGCGCCAGTGAGCACAGAGTTAAATGTTTTATTCAGCCGCGGTTTAAAGTGCCACGGCCCCTCGGGCCCGGCAATGGCCGCCTAAGTGGCTACAGTGACAGCAGAAATTGGCCTTTTGGTTTACAACCTGTCGCCACAGAGCCAGACACAGCAAAGCAGCCAGATAGCGGCAGAGCGCACACGAGAAGATAAAGAAAGAAGAAAAAAAAAAGGGGAAAGATTTGACAAGAGAGAGTTAAGGCGAGGAGGATCGACATAGGAACGGTAAGAATGGGACAGAAAGAGCAGCAAGAAAAATAGTGGGGTTCCACCATCAAGCTCAAATTTAAGTGTTTCTTTGAAATCCAGTGGTCAAGAAAAGTGTCCATAAGGCGGCCACGAAGGCGCCGGACACACAGACACGGGACGAAGGGAAGCTCTTTCCTATGGTTTTGTGTGTGTACGTATGCATGGTGAAATGTGATAGTAATGAGTAACAACGGCACATTCGTGAGGAGCGACCTCGGCTCCATAGCACCACCACCTGGACAAAACCCTACAGAATCCCACGCCGCGTTTTGCCACATTAAAGAAAAGTCCCTTACCTCGGGTCTGAGGGTGGCCCTGGTGCAGGCGGGGCAGATGGGCCCGTGGCGCGAGAAGGCAATGGGCAGACGTCTGGTTCTGTTCTGGCAGGCCGGGTCCTCACACACCAACCAGCCCTGTGAGCGACACACAGAGTACTTGAAAACCACTGCAACCGCTGTTCGTTGACTCAGCGTTATTATTAATAATAATAACAACAACATATAACTAATCCTAAAGATCTAGATATCTTTAAACTTTCCCTAAAATGTGCTTTTCCTGTCCGATACCCCTCAGTTGAAACTCGTCACAGAGCCAACAGACTCTCAGACTTCCTTCTGTTAGTCTGGTTCTTGAGGTTTCGGGAGCTCGGGAGAAAAAACTAAGCACAAAGACCAAATGTCAAGCACTAGAGGATTTCTTTTTTTAAACCAAACAAATAAACTCACAATACACACACACAAACACACACGTAACACATTCGCTTTCTAACATTTTTTGAATTCTCCTTGAATTTGCACTACTGCAATTACCCCCCCCGCTCACAAAAAACCTGCATTCAGCTACCTTAAATACGCCGCATGATTACGTCCTCATAGATTAAAATGCACTTGTGTTGCCACAGAAAAATGAATTGTAAATTGTTGCGAGCATTCATACATTTAGCCACAAGGTCGAGGAAAGAAGAAGGTTTACATCTGACTACACATCCCACCCCTCCCTCCCTCCCTCATCACACCCGCATGCATCTTCAGCTGCTGTGCGAGTGCTCGTCAGGCCGGTGGAGCAGTGGACGGGCAAAGCGGCAGTAGTTAGGACCTCCTGGGGGGAGGCAGTGACCCTGGGCAGGTGCTGTGGTCTAACCCTCTCAATCTCTCTGTATTCTTGGAGACTCCTCCACCCCCTCTGCTTCTTATGCCCTGTCATTACTAAGGGGGTTTAAAGGGGGGGGGGGGTTAATGCCCTACTAATGACAGAGCATAAGACCCACCGCCATCAACGCCTTTGCCCCCCCCTCTCCCTCCCTCCTCCCCTTATCTAACCTTCCTTCCTTCCTTCCATTCACTCAAAATACCCCCCCTCCCCCCACAAAAATCACTGCACCTGTCTTCCCCCCAACATACACGCATGCAGTAATTCTGTCATTGATTTATACGTCAGGCTTTGTGTCGTCAATTGGCAGCAGCAGCTCAAGTGTTTTTTTGTTGTGTTTTTTTTTCCCAGCTGACTTTACTGTATGTTTAAAACTCAGAATAAACAGCGGCTCATTAAAACTCATTCTTTTCCCAACATGACTATTTCAAGTAAGGCTGGGGACAAAAATCCATTGCATAATCATCTCTTCGACAAAATAAAATGACGCAGTGTACCTTGTTTGGATCGATTAAACGCGCATATTAACGCAACCGGAATTGATCAGAGTTTTGCTTTAGGGGGAAACTCTGCTGAGGTTCAATAGAACCGTCGTCTACGTTGGATTCCTCTGAGGATGCATGTAAACATAGTGTGTGTGTAGCTGCGAGTATTGTTTGTTCTACAACCACACATCACAAGTTGCTTATCTTTTCTTTTTGTTGAAGCCTTACCTAGCTGTGCATTAAACGTGCAAATGCCAGCCGGCCAATCATCACTACTATTGCTCTTTGGATTTATCGTGTTGCATTCATGCTGCAATGTACTGATGTTGTTTTTCCAGGAAGTTGATTGTCATCAGTTTGACTGTCTTGATGCATTTAGCCTCTGAACTTTATGGTTTCACCTGGATTACAAACAGATGATCTGCCACCAACGATTTATGTGACTTCTGAAAAGCAACTGGCTGACTTACTTGTGCCATTTAGAAAAAGCATATTCCGTGCAATCAGCTTTTTTTACGTTTTATATTGGATGGTTAAACCGCTTCATAAAGACTTAAAACACTGTCCTTACCTTAATATGAAGGGCAACTACACACACAACACCTATTACTGATCCACACCCTGTCCACAGACACCGAGATAGGACTAACTCCATGTTCGTTACGAGGACCGACTGACTTCCAAAGCCCAGAAAGTTGGCAGAAAGTTATACGTCAACAGTCCTTATTATGCCAACAGGAAATATCAAGACATAAGGGGAGATAATTACTTCATACAATCCACACACACGGTGTGAACACATAAAAACCAAATACAAACACACACACCCCAAATCAATTAGTAAGTCCCACAGTTCACAGCTTTACCCACAAACCCAAGCTCCAGGACTAATTATCCAGAACGCCTCTGCTGCTCTTGTGCAAAGAGCCGAGCATCATGGGAAACGAGGCGGCTTCCCGTCTCTGATAAAGACGAACGCAGGACAATGGTTCGCGGAGGTGGGAGATAAGGGAGATGACTTTCAATGGGCGGCTGTTTGATCTCGCTCTCGTTAGTTTTTTATTTTTTTAAATTATGACACAGGCCTTGGCACACACCGCCGTTCCCATGGGACATGCAAGATGAATGAACGCTCGGCATTCAGTGAGAGCACAAACGTATTAAATGATTACCGTTAATGCATTTTAAAATAATTTATACACATACACATCAAAGGCTCAAGTTCCCAGGACTGTGAGGGCTGAAAGGAGGAAACGCTACCAAAGATCTTGCTGTTAATGTGATACAACAACATACACACACATAATATAAATGAGCAGTGAGAGGCAGCAGTACCTTTTGAGGCACAAACCACTAAAAACAAGGAGCCATGAGGACTTTGATGCGGTGGAGAGAAATGTATAATTGAGGCATTTCACTGCAGCGGGGTTGGGGGGGGTACAGTTGGATGTGAGAATAAAGGCTCATAATTGCATAATTACTACAGTGGATACCTGACACACTGAATGCAGACGTCAAATGAGCTCCACATGATTTAACCAAATAGAGGCAGGACCCGGCCCCGAGGGGCAGAGTGGAAATACAGCCGCTCTTCTTACTGTTCATTTCTCCGTCCAAAGCACTCTGCTCGATTTCGTTCTTACATTTAGGGGTCTGACACTTAAATGCACTGATCCGTACCTGATGAAGAGCATCCTTCCCCTTCATCAGGTACGGATCAGTCGCTCTGTTAATACACTGTCTACTACTAATCTATTAACGGTCTAATTAACAATACCCTTTTTGATAATCAAACCAGGATAAGTGGTTGAAGGGATCGTATGAGATGAGAAGATTGATCATAAGTAATGTGGATAGAATTACTCTAAGGCAAATAATAGAACAGCAGTTTTACAGCAAAAATGCTGACCCATGCCATATAAACATATGCAAAATCCAAGATGTATGCGTCATGTCCCGATATCGACATAATACGGATATATCATCTAAATTCCAGGAATATAATAGTTAAGTGATGCTTTTGCATAATTGTTATTGCGTTGGAATAATCCTATGAGCCTTCGTTGGCTCTGAAAGTCTTTGGTCGAGGACACCAGTCAACACGTCAACAGTGAATGGACCTAAAAATCTGTCCACATCACAAACACTCTTTCTCACACACAGACACACACACTCACTCACGGAGTGAAAAGAGCTCAAATGGTTCCACTTTGTACCTCCTCCGCTTAATCAAAGCTTCTCTATTCAGCAATTTGACCTTTTGTTCAAAACAGGATTATCACCTTCTCTGGTCTTCATTCACCCTCTCTCTCTCTCTGACTCTCTCTCCCCCTTTCTACTCTTGCCCCTCAGCCTGTTTCCAGGGGCGACCCGCATGACGAGGGTAATTGCAATAATTTGTTAAATGCCATGGCAACGGTGGTTAGATGGGAGGGGTTACGGGAAAAAGAAAAAGAAGAATTGTGTGGTTCAAGAAACAAGCGAATCTCTCATTTTGCCAAAGACAGCGGTACGAGGGGAGGAAAGCATGACAACTATGTGTGTTTATGAGTGTGTGTGTGTGTGTGTGTGTGAGGGAAAGTGGGGAGTGAACAAGTGTTTGCACATTCTCAGGGGGGCTGGTTTATTGATAATGGTGGGCATGGTGGAGGGGGGGGGCAGGAGGTAATTTCACTAATGATTAATGTCTCTGTGGTCCTAGCTTAGGACGCCTACACACATGCACGTATATTCTTGTAGACACACACACACACACACACAGTGAGCTGTAGAGCTTTCACACTATCTGGCCAGACAAACAGCTCTATTTGAACTCTCCCTCGGCCTGAAAGGAATCCTTAATTACACAATATTACCCCTCTTCTTTGCCCCGCTGTGTGTGTGCCGTCTCCGCTGCCGCTCAGCCCCCAGTGGTGTGTCCGTGTGAGCCAGTGTGTTGCCGTGCGAGGTGTAAGTATTCAGCGGCAGCAGCTGTTTCACACATCGTGACAAAGGGGATGAGGGGTGTGTGTGTGTGTGTGAATGTGTGTGTGTGTGTGTGTGTAGGGGGGGGGAAATCGCTCCCCGCACATTCACCCAACTAATTGATTTCTGTTCAGCACTGTGGGAGAGTTACCCCCACATACACATGCCCACTTTTACAGATAGACAGTGCATTCCACCCGCTCCAGACGAAAGGTGTAGGAAGCTACCAAGCAGGAGGGGGGGAGGGGGGGGCGGGGGGGGGGTGGAACCCCCTACAAAGACAACACAGGCATCCAGTTGGGACAAACTTGTAATTTTCAGTTTACACAATAACTAGATTGATAGGAATGTGCTGTGCAGGTATCATACACCAACGTACTGGACAGAAAGAAGTGATGGCGGCGTCATTTCTGGCCAGGTGGTAGCAGTGCATGATGGGTAAGTGGTTTGTTGGCAGCGTGAGTGTCTTGTTCCCCGCCGGTGCCAAAAGCCCCATCAGTTTGACTCACTCAGTCCGACATTGACACAGAATAAAGCGTCTGCAGCTCACCAAAGAAAATATTGGTCCCCTGAAATTCTACCTGCTGTTTAACCGACCCACGGCGGAAAGGAAACATCGGGATGGTTCCTTAGAATGACTAAATTTGCTTGACTGACTTGTAAATGAATGCGAAAGTTATTTGCAGTATTTAAAATTATTTTTAACCATCAATGATGTCATGCTTGATTAAAAGCAGCCGCCTGTCGCCCCCCTCTCTCTCATATCCACACACATAATGACACACACCCTCTCTTTGAAAAGTCAACATGTGTTTGATGGCATTCCTAACCTTGTGTTCTTCTGTCTGGACATCAGAACCGTGGGAAGTCATTGATCCATATTTTCACACCTCGGATGCTTGTGAGATGGTAAAATGTGACTAACTGCAACAATAATTCACTCTGTAGGACGTATAATCCAACATAGAAAGTGTTCTATCAAAGCCGAGAGCCGTATTGAACCGAATGTGCTCCATCCTTAAAGTCAAATACATTGGATTTGTTGTATTTTAGCTCCAGCTGTACCTCCAACGATTCACTTCTCCCAGATGTATCATTTAAATTTCACCTTTTAACCTTCACAAGAAACGGTCATGACAGAGTGTGCATGTTAAACTTGGTATTCAGTGTAAGAATGGCCATTTAAGTATTTTCACAGATCGTGCTCCCTCCACTCTTTCTCGTGCTCTTTTCCTTTTTGCCGGCATAATGTGCTCTTCGGTTTTAAAATGTCAGCGCGGTGCCCTGCTGAGGTTTCCATCATCTCCCGTTCAGCAGATTTTTGATGGCTTTGCTTGTCATTACTGAATCAGTTAAATCCCACATTGTGTTAAACGCAGTCCAACCCTTTCATAAACACTTAAGAGGAAGGTCAATTTTCACAAGAGGTTTCCACTCTAAACACTTCAGCTAATGTTATGTCAGCTCAAGCGTTCATTTAATTTCTTTGGGAATCGGTTGATTGATAGTGACACACAAACAACTACAATGCTTTGCAATACCAATGGTTTAAAAAGAAGAGTTTTGGGGGACATGGATTTGCATTCGCTGTATGTTTTTGATCAATAACAGCATGTGTGCATGTGTTAGGAATTAACTGATGTGCCTTTAGAGAAAAAAAGTTTAAGAAGATGGAAAAAGCATTGATCACTAAGTGGAAAAGTCTATTTGTGGCCCCTGCAGGTGCTGAAGTATGTGTGTGTGTGTGCTTCCTTGAGTTTGTGTAAGAGTTGTGATGCCGACCGGCATTCAAACAAAGAGAGGACTCACAGAGTAGTATTTTCTGACATGACGCCGGACGTCCTGAAGCAGTTTGTTGCTGATGTTGACGCCGTAGTCGATGGGTTGACTCCCACAGGGGACGTGACAGCATCGCATCAAGCTGGGCTCTAGCTTCAATCCCTGAATAAAAAAGGAGAAAATGTGTCACGGCGACAAAAATGTACGCACATCAAGCCGCTTTAAGTCTCCATGCGCATCAACTGTCTGACGGCAAGAATTCTGCGATTGGGGAACCATACATGAATTCAGAAATTGCTTTGGCTTGTGTTTTCTTCGGCGTGGAACCTGTCAGAACAACAACAGAACGCTGTGTTATCAGCTCTCGAGTAGCTTCGTGAAACACTATTTTGATACAGACGTCGTCCTCTGAGAAACACTTCTTTTATGACTCCCCCTCCCTCATTTTCCAGTGGTATGTTGTAACTGAAATGCATCTCGGTGGGACGTGGTTAACATCTCACACTTGCATACACAGATTCCACCTTTTTAGAACAGTCTACTTTCTGAAACATTTGTTTAACTTGCTTAACTTAAAAGGCTTTCAGCATTTAGTCCACTCTCAGAGCGATGCCTTCGCACCAGACTGCGTGAACGTAGTGTCCTATAAATCAATACGTGTGCTAATCTGCTATGTAGCATAGCAACTCGGCCATTACACAGGAAACATGTCAGTGGGATGGAAGGTGTACGGGCTAAAAGCAGGACATTTTAACATCATTGTAGCTTGAAGATATATATATATTAAAAAAACAGGTCAACCTGACCTCTATACCAATGAGTGAACCACACTGCATAGTTTAAAAAAAAGAAATACAACAGCTTAAACACTCCTTTACACTTGAAGTCCATTTAACTGTCGCGTTGATGGCAGCAAAAAAAAAGCCCCACACAGCTTTCTTGTTTGCCTACTTCATTCTTTTTACAAAACCCCACAATTTCTGCCCGTTCAAAATCAATCAACTCCTTTGACTCCCTCAATATGCAGCTACACACATTAACCCGCTCCATCTTGGCATATCCGCCTCTTCCTTTTCTTCTTCTGCATGCAGCCCCCCCGTCTGCTCTGGATGAAAGCAGCCTCCCTTCTTCTACTCCCCTCCTGCTCTTTTATCTCACTGGTTTCATTCCCAACTTCATTTTGATAACAGAATTCTCCCTCCCAAACAAGTATCTATATATATATATATATATATATATAAAAAATAAAAAACACTCCTTACTCAGTTAATTTATGGCTTTGAAATGAAAACAAAGAAAGTGAAATCACTATTTTCCGTGTATGTGTGAGCCCTCAGGTGTAAATGCTATAAATCTAAAACACACACATCCCTCCTCCAGGTGTTGTCTACATCCCCAAACGGATATCATCTTAAATGTAATTAGCCCTCTGCAAACCCGTATAATCCTTCCATAAACAGTTATCTACCCTTACGGTTTTTCAGCCATGTTTTGGCTCGTCAGAACTCTGGGAAATCCCTGCAGCTCCGTCCAGCTCTCTCTGCCTGCATGCTTCATCCTTTCATCCCCCTGTACCCGCTTCCCTCATCAAACAACTTTCCTCCTCTGTCTGTCCTCCATCATCCATCAGCGCCGCCTCCTACCATCTCCGGCTCGGTGTCAGTGCTGGAGTCAAGGCCCATCTGTCCTCCCACTCTCACAGAGCTGTTAGACCATGTTCACCACCCTAATTAACTTACTGTCTTATCAGTTTCTATCTTGTGTGTGTGTGTGTGTGTGTGTCTACGCCGGCCTCCAACGCATCCTGTGAAATTAAGCGGTAATCAGATAGAATCCTGGTTAGTTTAGTCTGGAGTTTGGAATTATTTCAACCAACTTTCAATATCACATATTAAAGTTTAAAAACAAAAAAAGTAGGAAGGAGTTGTTTTGACTTGAACCACAATCTACCGCTTCTCTGGTATGCTTCATGTGCCGTTGTGCATGCCTTTCAGTGACACATATCAGTGTGTAATGACATCAACCTTTATGGAGTGTGTGTAGAACACTCCTTTTTTTAATTTAATGCGAGTTGTTTCTGCCAGCAGAGGACACAGGGTTGTCAGTTTTATTAGTATCTTTCAGACGGGAAACGGCTGCGTGCCCTGCTGCTCATTAGAAGCTGATAACACACACACACACACACACACACACACACACACACACACACGAACGCACAAACGACCTTGGCCTGACAAATGGTAGGAGATCATTGTGTGTGTGTGTGTGTGTGTGTGTGTGCGTGCATGGAGCGGCAGGGGTTGTGGAAAGGCTTTTCAAGTCGTGGAGTCCAAACTATGCCAATGAAAACAGAGTCTGTGCTGGAGCCGGGCAGCTGTCTAAAAATACAGACGGAGACACAATATGGAGGATGACTAAAGCATGAATCCTTCACTGGAGGTTTGACTGAAAAAAAAAAGTTCTTCTCTACTCTCACTCTCAAACGGCAGCTCCACCGATTAATCCACTGCACCTGGGAAACGCATTGTTGGTAATGAAGCCACAACGCAGATGCAGAAAATACCAAATGATAAAAAAGGACCCATTTTCTAGTTTCTGGGTCCATATACATTTTCATAAATTTATCAATTCTGTCAGTCTTGCTCCAGCGTGATGGAAAAAAACAGTAAACAGCCAGCAGAGGATAAAAGAAGGATGTTTGTGGCGGCTGTCGGGGTTACACCAAGACTTACGGCTCCTTCGAAGACGCTGTCATAGACGTTGTCAGTGCCACACTGAGGGCAGGTGAATGTGAACCTCTCACAGTCTTTGTAGCGCTCTTCGTCGGTCAGCTGGACCGGAGCCCCCAGCATGCCATCTGCCTCTTCCTCCCTCTGGTACTGCTGGTGAGCCCGGAAGTGACTCGGGTCCAAACCTGGTACGAAGCAAAGAGAATGCTGGTTCACACCACAGATCCTTTGTAAACCAGATGTGACGGGCCACAGACGGGAGGAATACTGTGCAATTTTCCATTCAAGCTACTTAATTTTATTACGAGACAACAATAAAACATCTATTTTCTACTTTTATTAGGCTGTTGTGACGGCTTTTCTATCTTCGGCTGCCTCAGCTGTCACCACACTGTGGATGCGGAGTAATGACTGATGCTGCCGCGTCCATAAAGAGAGATCAGTACCATCACTTAAAGAAAGCGGTGCCTCGCTAATACCACACGGTCGTTGTTTATTTATACAATAGTATGCCTGTAAACTGCAAACGGGTCATCTGGTCACCTGAATGGGATCAATGTGATTGACACAGGTCAATCACATTTCATCAAACATTTGTCCTCTAGTTTATATTTATATATATATATATATGCCCGACCGCGCTTGAACCGCGGCCTGTTAGCTCACCCAGCCACGTGGCGATGAGCACGCTGTCGATGCCCTCGATGGGGTCACAGATGCGAGACACCACGGGGTGGACCTGCTGGGCGAGGTAGTACTGGGTGTCCACGCTGAGGCCCTCCTGCTTCTGGAGCTGCTCCAGTGCGTAGGCCCTCTGACTGGCTGCCAGCGTGGAGCCGTCCTGGGACGGGACAAAGAAAAGACTTTCTACAACGCTGCAGACTGAGAATCTCTCTTGTTCTTACATTGATATCGGGTCGATCTATGAAAGTTAACCCCCCCCTCCTCCTCCCCTCCCCTTGAGAGGACACGTGGACCAGTGTCTCAAGAGACACGCTTGTGTTTCTCTCCCATACACACACCTTGCAGATGATGTAGGACACGGTGTCTCCGGATTTGACCCGCCGACCGCCCTGGGAGTTGATCCACAGAGCCACGTGGACGTGAGGGAGGCTCTTCTTATCGGGGTAGTCCTGGGGGTCTTTCGTCAGAGCCTGGAGGGAAGAGAGCACGACAGCAGCAGCGTTTAGAAACGGGGCACCTGTAGGCCGGGCAGTGCAAACTACCTGCATCTTCAGGTTCAAGACCCACCCACTCGAGGGGGGAGACCTTCAGACACACCGCTGCACCCTCACCTTGTTTATCTCAAACTGGTTAAGCGGAATCGTTCCTGCTGCCACTTTCTCGCCCTCCTCCACCAGGTATTTCTGGATGTTCTCCACGATGACGTCGCGGCTCTGGTCCGACAGGATTTGACCGATGACGTAGCTGCGAGAGCAGAGGGGCACATTTTACCGTGTGGTAAGAACATCGTGAAATGAATACCTGATATGTGGCTTTCAAGTTGTCGATTTTTCCTGACATACTTTCCACATTCCTTGGCCAGGTCGCACCAATCCCTGCGGACAATGTCCAGGCCCTTGAGCTCCTGCTTGACGCTGTATCTTCCTTCGCCGTGGTTCTCCACCACCAAGGCGGCGTACTTCTTCTTCTTCAAGAGCAAAAGCGACTTAAAAACGCCGTCGATGTCGATCTCCAGCAGTTTGTAGAGCTTGTTCACTTCGGCCTTCACCTGGAGATTAGTTTAGAGGGTCAAATATAACTGAAAAAAAAGGGACACCGCTCCTGTACGGCCGGGTGAACGCACCTTGTTGCCCAGTTTGTAGACTTCCTCCAGAGACCTGCTGTTGGTGTTGATCATAATGGAGTCGGTATCTCCATAGATGACCTCCAGATTCATCTGTCACAGAAGTAGAAAATTACATTCATGGACGGTCTTCTAAGCAAGACAATACATCAGTATTTATTCAAATATATTGTAATATTTTCCTTTAGCCTATCTTTTTGCTGTGTGTGTAACATGGGAATCCCTCCCCACACATTAAATATTAGATAAGTCATAATACTAATAATGTCAGCAGTGAACCAACCTGAATAAAATAAATGTATCATGCACTAATATATATGTAAGAAATAGTAAGTAATAATAAGTTGTCAGATTCCCAATTACAGACGCAGGTCAAAGAATATATCCTGCAAAGATGTCAACATTTCCTTTACAAGATCAGCGCTACGTTGGCTTGTTAATAACTCACCTTCTGAACCATTTCTTTGGTGTGCATGAGAATCTAAAGGAGAACACAAACAACAAAAAGCATTACTGCATATTAAGCATTTCAGCACAGTAAACAAACAAATCATGCAGGAACAAACAATGATTAAATATGAATTCCATGTTATTTATTCTGTGAGTGTGTGTGTGTGTGTGTGTGCAAGCATTTGTGTGGACATCGGAGCGGAGCAGGTGACTTGCTTTTAAATGGGGGATAATTGGCTAAGAGGGCAATTATGAGAGCATGCTGTGACAGGCGTCTATTCAACCCACACACATCCGAGCCAAGAAACACACTCAAACACACACACACGCACACCTTAATGACTCGTAATGGCCTTTATCACCCGCAGAGTGAGTGACGGACAAAGAGGAGAATTCTGTTAACGCAGGTTCTCCACTGTGTGCATGTGTGTGTGGGGGGCAGAGATCTGAGCAGCGGAGCGATCCCAACAGGTGGGGGCCCAGAGGAGGGGAGGGCAGAGGGGTGGGGACCTTCGGATGGCTAATCTGGGGGGTCGGCGGGATGGAACGCAGTGTGACCTGTCACCAGCAATCTGCTCCTCAATCAACCACGGCCGCATATAAACACAACCCCCAACTCCCCCCGTGCTCAGTGTGGGGACAAGGACGTGGCTATTTCAGAGTGTGAGGAAGGGGCGGGGTCAGGCTGTGGCTGGACCTGGGGGGGGGGGGTGTTCCACTCCCTGAAACCAGAGCGGGACTTAAGCATGCTTTATGGGCTGCTACATACCGCTGTACAGCGGCAGGCTGGTGGGGGGGTTTGAATCATTCAAAGAACATTAGGGACTGCCGTCAAGGTCAAGGTCTCACCCGACACACACACACACACAAATCTTGTCCAGAGCACATGCACTCTAAATTGTGCCGCCAAGCTTTGGTGCAGACTAAATGACTCGACCTTCTCCTGCTAGTTTAGGTGATTAAGAAAGAGGGGAAGAGGAAATACATTTTCATTACACCTAAAAACTTAACATTTGGCCCCCTTTTTGAGGGAAAACGGCCTTTAAATCGCAATACAAGAGCTTTTTTTCATGTCGACGGCAAAACTTTTTGATATTCCACGTATTCATAAAACCTTTTTTTTCCATGACATGAACAACATAAACTAACTAAAAAGTCTGTACTAGAGCTCGAAGTGGAGCCGGCTACAATCACAATGGTTGCTTCCGGCAGAAGCTGAAAAGCCAAATAGAAAAAAACCATCAATACCAGTTTAAGTGGTCACTGTTTTTACAATATTTTCCCTGCTTGGTCTTGCTGCCGGACGGCTCTTTCCGACATGGAAGTGAAGCCATTATATTTATCGATGTCGCAGTCCATTGACAAAAAGAGTAATTCTACCTCACAGAACGGTTCACTGCTGCCTCGCTCAGTTTGTTTTGTGTTCGAGTGTCTGAGCCATTTTGAAGAGAGCAAAAATTATGAAATGAAAACATTCTGAATATAGCGTACATCTAAAAACTATTAACGGTGTTAGGTTGTTTTATTTTATTTAGGTGGTTGGACATGTGTTTTGCCGCTGTGCTTGCCCAAAGCGGTGCACCAAACAAAGGGAACATACGGACTTCAGATCAGTACCGAAGACAAACCGCCTCAGAGGAGACGCGCTGAAAGAGGGGACGCAGTGTGATGACCAGAGGACAGACGGAGGAGATGAATTAGGAGATGTGGGAGAGATGGAGATTAGGTGAGAATGCGTTGATGTAATTGATGTGTGGACTCATTTAGGTTTTCCATACGCCCGCCAGTCCCAGCAGGACAGACCGCTTTGAGGAATGGACCGTGTGAAAGACGAGTGGTTTGACCATGATGCAATTTGTGCAACTGTGAGTATGTGTGTGTGTGTGAGAGAGAGAGAACGCTCATCTTTAAGCGCATACCAGCACACATATTAAATGGACCAATGCAAACACTTGGGTACAAAGTGTGTGTGTGTGTGTGTGTCGTCCCTCCGATGACTACATCAGTCAGCACCGCGCATGCCGCTCATACAGGGGAAGACAACTGAAAAAGCTCGACTCGTATTACTTCATGTCGTCTTTCAGTCAAACGCTTTCACAATCTACTACATTATCAGAGGGATTCACGTATTTGACAGAAATGTGGTCTTCAACCATTTCATTTCTTTAATAAAAGCTTCACTAGTATAATATTTATATGTCAATGATGTCCTGCTTATTTTTATATTCAAATTAAACATTTATTTAAAATATTTATCAACGTTGTAAAGATTTGCATAACTGGATTTAGACGTTTTAACAGTTATTGTATTCACAACGACTTCAAGTTAGGACCAAAGATGCTTCTGTCTGCAGCCGCCTTCAATTAAACCGGATTAAAGGATGAGGTGGATGTTCTTTTACTGTTTGTTTCATTAACTGCACTACAACGTTTAGTCTTGCTCACTGTTGTATTGTGTTTTTTATTAATGTCTAATCTACGACTAACAATCAGTTAAAAATCCTCCAATCACTGAATATCTTCTTTGTCACATGGTTAAACATTCCTCCATCTTCCTGCCTCCTCCCCTCCTCAGTTAATTAGCCTGCACAGTAATTGAGCAGTTCAAACGAGGAGGACCCCGCAGGGTGAAGCATTTTCTTTTTATAAACGGAATCGTTGCATCAAGTCTTCCTTCCTCTTTAGGCCGTATCGCTGAGGGCTCAGGTATCACTTTGATTCTTTGGGGTCACGAGGGGTCAACGAGGTTCAGCCGGCGCATGGGCTTGCATGCCTCTTAAGGAGCATTTGGTGCAACCACACAGTCTAGTACATATAGGTATTTATATTGTCCAGGTCTGGTTCATGTTCACTATGACACGGTTACCGAGGCAGAGAGCTCCAAGTATGAGGTCATAAGGTCAGACGTCCTCCACCAGGATTTTTCTGTGACTCATTATTTATCGGAAAGTAGTACGACTACTTCCGCTTTTAAGGCCGTTTATTTCCTTTGTGTGCGCTGATTGTGCGACATCACGCCCCCTATCGCGCTAATTGACGAGTGGTTGGGCCCCGTTGTGATATTCGGCTTTTTCCGGTCGCCCCGGCCGCATGGAGAGGAGATTTCTGTCTTGTTGCGATGCCGTTCGCATTGCGTTTTCAGTCTGCTTTCCCCCCACCGCGCTTACACGTGGTCCAAGTATCTTTTCTCTTTTGCTAGGCTGTCATTTCGAATCAGAGTGTGGGTCTTAACTGATCTGCTCCGGATGAGTGACGCGTGGTTTACACGTTGAAGGGAGGCAATAAAGACAATAGAGATACGCACAAAACGTTAATGCCCCTCCGCGCTCACACACTCACTCACACACACACACACACACACACACACACACACACACACACACACACACACACACACACACACACACACACACACACACACACACACACACACACACACACACACACACACACACACACACACACACACACACACACACACACACACACACACACACACACACACACACACAGGACATAACAGGAGGTCAGGGGCGTCATGAGCAACAGAACCGCCCTTGTAAAAAGAGCCTGGGGCACCAGTGATGATTGTTTAGAGAAGCACTCAGCTGAAAAGCATTTTGGAATGACAGCAGAGGGACTTAAACCGCACCTGTGGAGGAACACACCACTGTCAAAGAGGGGGGGAGGGGGGAAGACAATGACACACACGGACACACACACACGTCTTGCGCTAACACAATCTCTCACACATGAAAGATTCACAGTACTTTCCAACAGGTAGGGGATTCATAGTGTTTTTCTTAAGTTTACAAATTTGGGGGCGATTTTTTAAATAGCGTCTAGTGGCAAAAACTATCAGCTGTCACACACCCACCCCCCCCCCCACTCCCCCCACTTGGGTCTGCTAAACCAAACCTCTAATCGTCCCCTCATTTACAACGGCTTCAGTGCCAGAGACGCCACGCGCCGGATCAATCTGTAATCAATCATAATCCCCCCCCCCCAAGCAGGCGGCTCTCACGTGGCCTCATTAGCAGGTGTTACCAAAGTCGCGGTTTGGATTGTGAAACCTTGTCCCCCCCACCCCCACCCACACACACAGGCGAGCCAACGTTGCCGAAATAGCAGTGCTGCTCCCATGTGACTATTTGTTAAGCCCACTCCAGTCAGGAGTAAAGCCGGCGCTGCGGACTCCGGTCCAATGGAAACATGCGTCCTTCATTTCCCCAGATGGGAGCGAACACACACACACACACACACACATTATTAATTCTAATTCTGGGAAATGTAAAAGTGACCGGTGTGAATCCCAGGCCGGAGTAGCACTTGAGCGCCTGAATGAAAGAAATGGGGACAATATACTCACACCCCAACACACACATACACACACACTGTAATCCGGGGAAATTATTTGTGGTTCCTGAGACAAGAAGAATGATAGAGAAAATGAATGGAGACACCAGACACAACAATATTTACTTAGACTTCATTACAAGCGCGCGCACACACACACACACACACACACACACACGCACGCACGCAGGTTTAACCCAAACCAAAACTTTGACCTCTCCACACCCGCCGCCCCATTACTCAAGCTTCTCGCCCTCACTCCGCATGCCATCTGAAAATGTGAACTACGAGCTCCTGTCAAGCTGTTTTTAAACACAAGGACAGAGACTCAATTACAGCAGACTGGCTTTCAGGAGTCACCGGCCATCTCAACACACACACACACACCTGTTAATAGTTGTCAGATTTGCTGGCAAAGGGGTCAAATGTCAAACCAATCTGCGTTCCGGCCCAATCAACGGCTTTTGCCGGCTCTGTTAACATCAGTGCACGATGAGGAGGACCTACACATGCTAACACACAAAGAGTTTCTGTCCAGACACCTAAGGCGGTTTTCATGCCTTCTTAAAGTCATTAAAGTGATAAGAGCGAGGGGGGGGGGGTGGTGGTATTGCTACCACTTCAATCCGTGTCCTCACTTTGATTTAAAGCCCCTGCGTGCAAAGCATCCCCCCCCCCCACGAGGGGCGAAGTCAACGCAATCGCCGCAAATGAACAGCGAGGGCGAGCCTCAGTCCTGTTCTCTACGTTCCATCGCTGTGAGCAAATGGGGGTGGGGGGGGGTCAATAAAAGACTTCCTGGTATGACAAATGCATTTGTTATGCAGTGCTTTCTGATTACGACGCATGTGCGCGCGAGTGGTCATCGTTTTGTGTATCGCTTCTCTCCGCACCCAACTGCCCTCTGGCAAACACACAAAGGAAACCCAGAATAACACCGAGGGGTCGAGGGGGACATCAATCTGTGGCTGTGTAATCCTAAACCTTCACCTTCCCCTTAATACCCACCCCCCCCCATTAATAACCACACACACACACACACACACACCGACACACATACCAGGGCCACAACAAATGGTCCAGTCACAAAGGGCAGAGTTCAGCCAGCAACGCTTGTGCGACACGAGACGCACTGAAGGGGGGGGGGCTAAGTGGGGACTTTCCCCTCTTAACTTGATGAGTTTGATCAGAGGATTCACCGCCAAGGGTCTCCCCCCCACTCACAGCAGGTTGTCAGCCCAAGGAGGGTACGGACGAGGGGAGAGGGTTTAGGCCTCAATTTAAAACGAGAGTGAGAGAAAGATGAGTCAAGCCAATCAATAAATAAACAGGACACATGCACATTCGCCCCGACACTCGTTCCAACAGATGAAGGGAGGGAGGGGGGGGGGGTTTAGTGTACGTGTTACAATTACAAAAATAAAAAGCCTCCTAAATCTCGCTACGAGAGAACAGTGCAAATGTGACGAGGCTATTTGGCTCGCCGACGCCAAACCGTCGCCGGCACCAAACTGTCCCTCGGCCGCGAGCCAGCCGGCGTGCGTATGGTTCAGAGTCTGACGCCCGCACCCCCTCCCCTCCAGAATCCTGCATTTTAAACAACAACTGAATTTGTCAGATTAGACCAACAGGGTCATAAGAAGATAAAGGTCACACAGGGGAGGAGAGAGAAGCGTCCTTCACACCGGGACACCCGGGCGTTTGATGCCGTGCTCCGGCGGTATAAATAGACACCCGGGAACATGGATACAAAAGTAAACAAAAACACAGATCAACGAGGTGTATGCCAGGAAATAAGCAAACCGAGGAGCAGGGGTTGAGAACTGACCGATGACCTTTTGACGCACGTTGTCCCCGTGCGACGTGCTAATAAAGACGACTCGTCGGCTACCGTTCCCTCGTTATCACATGTGATGCTGAGAGGACGTATGCTCTTGTCTGCAGTGTCCAAACTAGTGTTATGTTGTGGTACTTTGTGCTTACCGTAACCGCTGAAATGGTCATATGCTAAAAATGTTCAGGTTTTTGCCAATGAAAAAAAAAAAGAAAGTCACACAAAATGTTTCCACTTAATAACGAAACTTTGAGAAAATAATGAGTTTTGCAAATACTTTTCATTATCAATGGACTACATAATTGTGTTATTACAATAGCTTCTCATCACAATATGATTCCACTGATGGTATAAGTAATAAACTTATATGGAATTACCCTTCAGCTCTAATTGTTGGGTATGTGAATGGAAAACCATTTATCCCCAAAACCAAAATGTTGTATCATTTTTAACTTAAACTTCCACCATTTTGGTAAAAACACTTATATAATGCTAAAGTGACCCTTTTCAGGACCATTGTGGTTAATTGGTTTTTCATTTTAAGCAAAAGAATGCTAGGCAGAGTTGTTTACAAATATAGCTAAGCTCTTTAACTAGTGGGAATGCAGACTTGTTTATAACCATCAGCAATATTCAATTTCACAAATGCAGCACAAAATCAAATAAACTTAACACATCCATCTCTGGGTTTTAACAAAAGACACGCAGCAAGTCTGCAAAGAGCAAAACTCCCACGGAACCAAGTGTGCACCTTTTACACAAACACACATACACACAGTTTTACTGCCATGCCCTCGATTAGAGAACACAATGAGTGTGTAAGGGGATCTTAATGAAGGACTCCCCCGAGGCAAAGCTTGATGCCTCGGCTGAGGATGTGTACTGTTGGAGCTCATTAAATGAACATGAGTACTATGACAGACATGGTGGGAGAGTGTGTGTGTGTGTGTGTGTGTGTGTGTGGGGGGGGGGGGGGGTGGGGGGGGTTTGTGGCGTTCCGTTACGATACCAGATTTAGCCGTTTATGTCATGTAGGACACATGCCTCTGTGCAAGGATTTATTGAGCGTGTCCGCCTATCTTGTTCCATTTGTGTATGTGCGCTGAGAGACGTCATTACACAACCATACTTTGCATGCAGAGTGTGTGCACGGCATATTATGCTACTGGGAAATACTTAGACGGAGCTATTGATATGACAGAAAACACAACAGGTCTCTCATCTTGACAAAAAGAAAGCAGGGAATAATCATATTTTGTAACCAGGGAGGGAAGGACAAAGGGGGGGTGGGGGAGTAACGGGGGGAGGGGGGGGTCATGTCACCGAGAGAACAGGACGACCAATGGGAGGAATCCAAAACAGAAATAGAAGATGAGGAGAAGTCAGAAGGGAAGGAAACAAATGGAGGAGTGGTCCCCGATGGGAAATCTGATGCAGCACTGCCCTCTTGTGGATTCAAGTGGAGGTGCTTTTTTTACTTTTGACTCATTCAAAAAGGAGACTTGACATTATACTTCTTTTTCAATGACATTTTTCAATCTAATTTTTTAACACACACAAGGACTGGAAGATATTCTCGCTATTTAAACGGCAACGGAGTGCGTTACGTATGTCCTGCATTTAATTGTATACTTTAATAAATGGACAACTTTAACTTCGGTTAAGTATATTTAGCTGGCTATCACTGGCCATCGGAGGTGCAGTTTGGGGTTTGACTCACCTCTCTGCCTTTGTGTGTGACCAGCGCGGCGAGCGGCTTGGCGTAGAAGCGGCTGTAGCTGAATCCCAGGCAGCCGTACATACTGTTGGCAGTCAGCTTCAGGGCCTTCTGACGGATATCATACTGAAGGACAGACAGCCTCAAATAAGACCACGTGGAGCTTGGATCACATTAACGCACGTGTGTGTGTGTGTGTGTGTGTACCTGCAGGTAGAGGTCTGTGTTGACGTCGTGCTGCTTCATCAGCTGTTTGACCTGTTTTCGCCGCTCAACCAGCTTCCTGATTTCTTTAGGCAAGATTCCCATCTCCAGGTTTGTATCTGGAATTTCGGGGATCTCCTCCAAGCCATCACCCTGTTACCATGCACACAAGAGATTAAAGTGAGCTGTGAAGTTCTCTCTGTTGGGGACAAATAGAAGTCAGGCTGGTGACAACGTTGTGATCGATTTGTCAAACATGTCTGCTAATATAAACAGTTTTAGATGATTTATTTATGAATAAAATAAGCCTGTAATCACACACACCTCTTTCTTCTTCTGCGTGCTTTGGGCCTCCCTTTGGACGGTGGTGAAGCAGATGTTGAACTCTTGGATGATTGATGGATACAGACTGTTGAAGTCGAGCAGGAGCACAAACTTGTCGTAGAAACCTGCAGGGAGAGAGAGAGAGAGAGAGAGCGATAAAGGGAGCTCACAGAAACGTGCACACGTAACATGACCGTAGAGCACGCACTCACCAACTTTAGGATCCAGCACCAGACCGCCAGCGTAGGCCGCCTTCTTCTTCCGCTTGCCTGTCCCTGCATCCACCTCGTCTTCGCCCTCGACCTGGGATACAGTGAGGAAGAAAGGAAAGAAAAAGAAAAAAGGGGGGAGGGCGGGGAGTGACACGCATGTCGCACCATACTTCCGTTAAAGAAGACGCCTCGCGCAGCTTTACCGTCTCCATCTGGGTCTTTTTGAAGGAGGGCTTGTCTGGGACGATGTAGTCTTTGTCGTGGAAGGCGTGAAGCAACAGGAACTCGTTCCTCTCAGAGCGACCGCCCATCAGGGTACGAGACTGCAGAAGCGGAGCGGGAAGAAGTGAGGTCTGACCGAATATCTGAAGCTTGAAATTACATTTCTTCTTTAAATAATGTCAGTAGAGAGCCAGATACATTTTAAGAACAACAGTTACTTGGATGTTGATATCATGTCAAGTTTTAATTGGAATTTGAATTTCTCTATTTGAGCTCGGTAAGTTTATGCCGGTAGCTTTGCTGGAACAATTCATGTTTGTTTGCTGTTTTTGCATCCGTGAGTGACAGTTTAATGAAGCCAAAGAACAAAAGTGTTACCATGACGTTGCCAGCGATGTTGGTGATCTGCAGGGCCAGCGGCAGCACGTTGAGCTCACACATCATCTGGAGGATCAGCTTGGCGTCCGTCCACGTCAACTCCAGCAGGTACAGCAGGTGAGGAGAGTCACTGATTCGGACACGACACACATTTTAGGATACACGTCTTTTTGGGAAAACAATTCCAATTCATCCATATTTTGCGATCGGATTGGGGCCGTACAAACCTGTAGAGATTCTTGATGTTCTCCTGAGGGACTGTGGCTCTCTCCGCCTTCAACACCTGACTGGCCAGTTCAGTCAGGCTGTAGCTTTTACAGCGAATGAGCTCCTTGGCGGAGATCTCCACGTCGCACACCAGGCGGCCGCATGTTGCGCTCTTCTCCGCAAAGGAGCCGCGACCCTGCCGCATAAAACAGCGCATGGTGATGTAAAAGGTGAGATAGATATATATATATTTTTTAAAGGGGATTTTTTTGTTGTACTTACCCCTAGTTTGGGCATAGTGGCTCTTCTGAGGCGACCAATCTTAGACCAGTGGGGAACCTTGCATACGTTGATCCTCTGCAGAATCACCTCCAGGTCAAAACCAAAGATGTCGTGACCCTGCAGGAGAGGGAACGAGAGTGAGCAGAATCACTTGCACCACGACCAAGCACTGCGCCTTCGTTTGAACTTGTATGCGATTGCCCCGCACGTCCACCTTCTACTCACCACCAGCACGTCGGGGTCGATTTTATGCATCTTGGCCAGGAAGAAGCCGAGCAGAGTGCGCTCTGTCGAAGCAATCTCCACTTTACCGTTCTGACGGAGGAGGGATGAATACAATGACACTCAACAAGCGTTCTGTTAAGTACTGCGGAAAATGGTTTTACCGCATTGCCACATGAAAAACGATACTTTATAGTTTGTTGACCATTGCTAGCTAATTACCAATCACCACTATAGGTGTCAATATTCTAAAAATACGTAAACCACCAGTCTTTCTGCAAATTAGAAAACACAAGGTTTTCCCGTTTCTAGTTCCAAGCTGAGCTCCCTGGCCTCGTGACCACTCACCCTCTTCCTCACAGCCTCTTTGAAGTCGTAGGGGAAGATGCAGTCCGCCGGTTTGCTGACCACTGCGAAGACAAAAAGAATGGAATAAAAAGTTCTCCAATTTCTGCTCATCTGTTGAGTTTAAATAACTTACCACAAAAGTGGGTCTGGTACGGAGGTTGAGGCGGCGCTTTGTCCATGTGGAACCCGTGGTGGACGAGTGCAGCCAGGGACACAATCTGCAGTGGAGCAATTTCGTCATAAGGATCTCAGTTTGTTCTGAGCACACCAGGGGAATAACACGGCTAAATTATCCTAAATCGTCCAAATGATGCTGACCTCATTGTGGTGCGTCTTTGGGTTCTGGATGGTCTTGAGGCTGATGGACATGACGGTAATAGGCGGAGGGGGCAGGTCTCTGACCACAGTGACCATGTCACTCCTCAGGGCGAGGGCCTCCACTTTACTCCAGCTGACCGGCTGGCTGATCAGCTCTAACACAGACAAATCTCGTAAAAATCCAAATAAAGTTAAACTAAACGAAAGGGGTTGAGTCAGTTATTGACCAATACTCCTTACGAGGTGCCTTGATGTCCAGCCAGCAAGGGCCTTTAATCTTCCTGCTGAGGAGAAAGTGCTCCAGACTGGAAGTGTTGGTTCCAAAAATGTGGGAAAAGGTCGCCCCCTTAAGGCCGGGAGGGAGGGCAGGGAAGTCCGCCTGCAAAAACAAAGATTAACCAACAAATCGGTTATGAGACAAAATGAATACACACCTTGACTGCTTCTACGTAACATCTGTGCACCTGCACTCACAGAATATCTGACTTCCAGGTACTCTGACTGAGTGGGCACATCTGGAATTTCAAAAGCGTAGCTTTTATCTACTTTCTGCAGAGGGAAAAAACAAGCAGGGGTTACAAACAGACAAACGCGCCAGAAGATTGCATCAACACAGTGGAGTCCGTCCCACCTTGGACTTGAACTTCATGATCCTGAACTTCTCAGAGAGTTCGTTAAACTCCTGGTAGACGTCCATTATTCCTACTAGAGTGTCTGTCACCTCACCGCTCTTGGTGTTCACTTTCTGTTCATGGAAACGGCAAAGCAACTTTTTTAATTAGACAATTCCCCTGTAAAAAAAAGGTTTGTACGAGAGGAGATTTGTAAAATTGATTGCAACTGAATCTCAAAATGTAACCTGACTTCTCGTCACAGTAGTAAGACCAAATCGTTTCTATTAAAGGTTATGATTCATCGCCCCAAAGGAGATCCTCAACAACTCAAAACGTACGTATTCGCGGGGCAGGAGATACAAGGTCCGCTCAATGTTCTTGACGGTGACACAGCAGCTGACATGAGACATCGCAGCCTCGATCCACACCTTCCCAAACAAGTACACCACACCTGGCAAAATGGAGTTAGAATACCAGGATGTGCATTACAAATCTCAATAGGACGGTCGGATGTAGGAACAACCTGATACAGAATCCACTACCAATATATACATATACACACGTACATATATATATACACACACACACACACTAAAGGTAATAAATATGCCTTACCAGGTTTGCTGTAAGGGTCTTCGAAGGCATCCAACCAGTAGAAGCGGAACACCTTCTCCCCGTCTGCTTGCTCCACCAGCGGGAGTTGGCTGGAGTCGACCTGTATCTCTGCCGGAGCCTCGTCCACTCCACCGTCCTCCTCCTGTCCCCACGAGCTCCCGATCCTACCCGACCTGGACGGGGAAAGAAAGACACTTATCTAATGTACGTAGAGCAATTTATGAGCCAGGAAAACATAAGATGTAGAGGGCCTTATAGAGTAAAAGAAAGCAGAATAAGGCTTACAATAACACCGGGTCCTGAGGCTCTGCTTTGGGCTCCACTTTAACTGCAGCTGCTGCTGCTTTCGTTGAAGGCTCTGCATCATCTTTGAGTTCATGCGTCTCCTCCTCCAGCCCGACCTCCATCGGCTCATCAAAGTCCACCCCGTCAAACGCCAGAGAGTCGCCAACTGAGAAAACACATTTTCAAGCGAGTTTGCGCTTGTTGCTCGAGGCAAGAAAAAGCGAGCAGAGATGTATCAGTGTTTTCTGACCTCTCTCTTCATCCACCTCCTCCACTTTTGCCTTCTGCTTCTCTATAGGTGGAGCAGCTGTAGGGGCAGGGAGGCGGCCTGATGACCTGGGAGTTGGGTCAGAAGGTGGGGGCTTGATAACTTTGGCCTTAAACCCAGAAGCTGAGGGTGACTCCTGGAATCAAAAGAAGTGGCATACAACACTTTACAATAAATGAATTCAAACTGCACAATTAAACCAGTGGAGAAATTTACAGACGCCTCTGACGATTAAAAAGTTTAAGGGGTACCTTTGGCATCTGAGGTTTGATCGAAAACGGGTTCATGGGTGAACCGAGAGACTTCTTTTTCTTGAGAGTGAGCACTGGCGGAGGAGTCAGAAGACTTGGTTTCTGGGAAGACGGGGGGAAAGAGAGATGATCAAAGCACCTAAGATAGAGGGCTGGACATTAAAGAGGTGGAGATGGTGGCTATGATAACTGCTGTATGTAAAATGGCTCGCTGTAAAATGACTAAAAATCTGAATGGTTTAACTAATTTAACAGCACTTTGTCCCCTCTGTGCATTCTTCACTTTAAACAAAATTACTTTCTCACTCAATGTACATAAGCTGAAGTGTAAATGTCAATGTGCAAATCTATTTGCTATCCTGCAGTATCAACAGATGGGGTCTACCTCAGAGTGCAGGTCCTGCAAGATGTCCCCTAAAAGGTCATCTTTGGACAGGTCCACGTCTTTCTGTAACAGACAGAATTGTGCGTATGGTCAACGCAGCAGCAGGGAGCAGCGTAGAACATCTCTTTAAATGTAAGTTACGAATCCACACTGAGTAAAGTTGGGGACGTAAAAGTCAATAACGGCAGCAGAAACGCACCTCGGCCGGCCTCTTAACATTACTGTTCATGAAAAGGCTCTTGATGGTGTTGGGCTTGGCTACAGCAGACTTCTTCACATTTTTCTTTGAGTCTGCTCCTTTAGCACCTTTTCCTGCAAAACACAAAGGAACTAAAATCACACACAGAAAGAAAGAATTTCCTTTGTACAGAACTCTTTACTGTACCCCCCCCCCACACACACACACACAATACACATAACAGCGTTACCTTTTTTGCTTTCAACTACATCGTCGTCCAAATCATCGTCAAATATTTCTCTTCCGTCCTCCACATATCCAGTTCCATCTGAGGGAAGAGAAAAGAAGAGCGGCACAGAGAAACTTCCACGTTAGAACTCACCGCCATACGTACACACAGTGGACGCAGCCGGAGACTCAGACTCACCGTCGTCAATGATCCAGTCATCATCTTGTCTGTCTCGTACCATCTTGGAGTACTGCTGCTCGTCCACCTCCTCATACACACTAGTAAACTCTTCCACCTGGAAAATGGGGGGAAAAAGGTTAAAAATGTAACAAGGATGGCTGAATAAAAACAAAATTATAAAGAAATATTACATTAAAATGAAATAATATTTATTAAGACTATTGGTATAATTTCATCTGGTGGTTCTTCTTTCAATTACGCTAAGATTTGATCTCTAACAATTCCATAGAGAGAATAATACTAGACGAATGTCTATCAAAATGTTTTTCAATGAATTATCCATCAATCAATTTACACATTTATTTCGAAAAAACAACTTGGTGAGGTAAAACATTTAATCAAAACCACTAATTCTCAAGTGAAATCGAATTTGAACAAGAAAGATCATCTGGGACATACTGTATCAGAAAGAAAAGACACCCTGAAATGATGACACGGATGTAATAATAACAACTTCACCTCATATTTGATCTTCTCCCCCATTTTGGCTTTTTTAAGCTGCTCCAGTGCAGACTTCCTTCCCACCTTCTCTCGCTTCTCCCGTTTAGAGCGAGACCTCGCCAGGCCACAGGGATCCCCTCCATCGGCTGAGGAGGGGGGACACAACGACATGGCGACGCAGAAGCAGGTATCAACACGACCGTCTGATTTGCAGATGTTTATGCCTGCCACACACTCCGACGATGTGAGGTTTGCAGGGAGTCTTTGCTCTGACTTAACGTTAAAAACACACTCATCGGTTGTAGGACTCGTTCGTGACGAAAGCTCACACAACAGCCCGCCTAGGTTAACGTTAGCGAACATTACCCGAGTCTATTAACCTCTCTTAAGAATGAAAAATAGTTTAAGCAGTTTGATACCAACAGTATCGATGCGCTCAGCGGGTCCCTTGTAGTAAAATGACAGTGTGTGAGCTAGCTAACATGTTAGCTAACATCTTTACTTTCGCGCTAGTCAGCTAGCTAGCTAACAAGCAACGTGAACGTCAAACTCACCGCCGTCCGGTCCGTCCGCATCTTTCTCTGGGTTTGATACCGGAGCCATGACTCCGACTTTTCACCTTTTACCGTTTGCCTCAGTGACAGCTGCTCAACACGACGGCGGCAGGTCAACACAACAACAGAAAAGTCCTCGCGCCAAGTCGGATTCCCGGGGAAAGTCGTATGCAGGAAGTGACGTCACATTCGCTGTCAGCCAATAAAAGAGAGCGCTGTGTCCACTCTGTCCGCACGGTGGCCGTGTCTGTCCAACTTTATTATTTTGCTCCAAAGGATTGGGACCACGAAAAGTACATTCAGTTTGTGAGAAGTTTGAATAATGTGTTGAAAAGATATGATACAATTAAGAAGAAATCCCCAGGCTACTTAATTTAATTAAAAGCCATTTGAAAACTCTTTCAACAAAGATTAACCCTAACTTTTCCCTGCAAATGAATACTTCCAATAACTGTGAACCCAATAGACAGCACACATACCAAACATATTTGCTATTCGCCCTGATGGTCTACAAAGGTACGTCTTCCATCAATATAATCCCAGTGTGTTTCGGGCTCTAGTGAGTTCATGTTATCTGCATTTTACAGGCGATAACATAAAATCTTTGTCCTCAAATTGGAGGATTACACCATTAGTCCCCCGCTATTTGTAAATCAATAGCCATCCCATGTGTAGCCCAATGAAGCTCGTTTCCATGGCGACCAGGCGGGACTTTATAGGGCACAAAGGGTTCTGTCCCAGATTGGGGCCACAGAGAGAGTGCGTCCAACAATGAAAACACAAAGCCTGTTTTGTCCTTCATCCCCACAGTCTGTTTTACACTAGCCTACAGTATGGTGGGTTTACCGCCTCTTTGGCACATTGGCGACTCCGGGGGTATGTCAACTGACAAATACTATATTTGTGTGCGTTATTAACCGTCGAGGTCAGGGTTAACATGTCTTATTGCAATTAACTATGTCATTCATTACGTATGAATTTTTCTCTTTGTAAAATAGAACAGACTTTTTAAAATGCGGCTGTTGGGCGCATGACTGTACGCGTAAGGTCTCCCCAAAGAGATTGTGTTTGGTGTGACAGCCCGCATCTGCTAAATGGACCGTGGCCCATATTGTCGCAGCTCATCAGCGGTGAGCAGCTGATCGGTCCTGGAGGACAGACTGGACAGACGGGCAGTCGTCCCTCAGATGCCCTCGCCCGCTGGAGTAAACACACCCGTAGACTAAAGAGAAGGCAGACAGACAAATAGATTTAACACACTTCAGACCTACAAAACTGATGAACGCCATGGTGAAACAGCGACGCGTCAGAGCGCATTCCTGTTGCGCAGCTGTTGCGCAACTTCGTTGCAGAAGAGGACCACTAAAGGTAAGGACGCAAGAAAGTTTCGGCTTTTTAACCAATTAGTTATTCAAGTCCAGCCGCCAACGGCGACTGTTTTTTCCCCCAAACAGGCTGCCGAGGAAAATCAAAGTTAGTAAGTGTAGTCTAAAGCTGCTACCGAAACCCTTTTATTTAAAATTTACAGGTGCCAATTAAATATCCTGTGTGTGTTTGGGCTGAGCATGTGATCAAATGGGTGGCTGCAATGAGTGAAACGGGCTCCATTAATCTGAATCCAGCAGAAGACAATAATCATTGAGTTTAACAATAATTAACAGTCTATTGAAATTATAATGTTACTCATTTTTCTTCCGATAATACTTTCCCCATGATACATTTAAAGGATATGCCAGATGGGAGAGGAGCATTCTTATTAACTTTTAAGTGTCTGGGTGAAATAGTGAGGGTAATAAATACATCGTGATGCTTAGTATCGTCTCACCGATGGCGCTATGGACCACTCAGCCAATCCCCTCTGCTTATACTGGCAGAGGGCTGCATCTTTCTCCTGATTGGTCCTTTCTTGGAACTCTCTCCTCTTTTCCCGTCGCCATGGCGAGAGCGCTTCGCCTCTGCGTACGAAGATCGTTTATGATAACAATGACTCACTCCGTTTCTACCCTAAGTAATAATATCCCCACAGTTACACATTAATGGTTGATGACCGATTCCATATCAACTGTTGATATAACAATCCAAATCATTGATATATTAACACAAAGGTAATCGATTGCAGTGGGCTCTGCAGCACTTCTTTCTACACAGCCATCAGTGTGGCTGTACATCTGTAAACTGCCTGTTGTGACACAAATAACATTTCCCTGTTTGCATTTGCAAGGACGTCAAACGGACAGCTGTGCTCGTGTTCCTTTGGCGGTACCAAGAAGTAGTTCCAGAGTGAGACTCCTTCACAAGCCTCCACCCTCTCTGCAGCAGGGTATCAGAGGGGTGGAGGAGGAGGAGGAGGAGGAGGAAGGACAGACAGAGAGGCAGAGCAGGCAGTGGGCGGGGGAAAAGAGGAAGGAGAAAGAGACGAGTGGCGAGGAGAGAGGCAGCCTCTCACTGATGCTGAGTCACATTACAGAGGGACCACAGACGCATCCCATGAATCTTTGTGAATCATGGAGGAGCTTGAGCACACCTGCCCCCACCCCAGGACGGTAGGGCATTTGATTGTGTGCATTTTCTTACGTGTTAGGGTCTAGCGGTGTGTGTGTGTGTATGTGTGACAGGAAGGAAGAGGAAGACAAAGTGTCCTGCTTCCTCCCCTGTTACGAAACAGATCCCCTGTACAGCATCCGAGGCTCAGACTGCTGAATGGACAGTATGTGAGTGTGATCAAAGAAGGAGGGCGTGGGAGAGGGCCTGGGGAGGAGGGGGGAGGGCGGGGTTACACAATGGGGAAAAAAATAGCTTGAATGACCTGGTGGGGGGACAATGCGGCAGTAAGAAGAGAGCCTCTTGTGACTGGGTACCCTCGTGTAATTCCTCATCCTGGCATCCCCGTCCGTGTCCTCCAAACGCCCCCCCCCCCCCCCCCCCCCCCTCGCTGTATGCTCCCGTCTGTCCTCGCCCCAACCTCTCTCTGTTCTGGTGAAGCCGGCTGGTTCCTTACTGCCGGTGCTTTCTCTCGCCCCGTTTTCTCCTTTTTTTTTCTTTTTTCTTCCTCTCTTACTCTGCTTTAATCCTTCTTATGCCAGATGTTCTTTGCTCGTGCCAGAGAGAGCTTTTCTGTGCACGGCCCCTCGCCCCGATAGGCCTGTGAGCCCCCGGTCAGCAGGCTTAAGCTTTACCATCGGTTCTCACAGTGGATCCACGGGAGATGAGGGTGCTCCCTGTCCAAAAGCTCTCTGCCGCTTCTTCGTTGTTATTGTTGTAGCTCAGATGGATGTTATTAACTTCTGATACCTGAGCAAAAATATTTAAAGGGCATCGGACATAGATGCCAAAAGAAGGAGTCTCACATCAATGGAAATGTTGAATATGAAAATGTCCTTTGTTTTCCTCTTGCCTCTGTGTTGCCTGCTTTCATGTATTCTGTTAGTTGCATGCGGGACAATTAAAATCAACGTTTTCTGCACACATCCCAGATTTTTCTTTAATATATATGATGAATTGAAAGTGAAATAGCAATTTGTGGATCACAGCCCACCGTAGATGACATAAAAACACAGAATGTGGTACAAAATAAATGAGCATAAGGCAACGTTATTCAACCCAGAAGGGAGAGATGTCGTTTTTTCCCTTATATTTTATATCATCATTTTGTTTGCCAAAAAGTAGTTCATACAAGCAACAGTAAAAGGTTATCCTTGGACTCATGAACAATCACAGACAGGACTAAATCCTCTGTATTTAACTGTTCTTAACATTTCATTTTCTGTAATGGACCACTGCAAAATGTTCTTGCTTCCAAATCATTTTTACAAGCAATTCTTAAAACATTTGGAAAATATGTGCGCTATCACAGTGATGGAGGAATTCCAGGTATGTTTGGACCAGATGTCCCAAACACAAGAAGTTATAACACCTCAAATATATTGCTTATTATTAATCCTGGCCTGTTAATAATTCAGAACTCTTGAGGAGGTCACCTGTACACAGCTTGTGTTTCACTAATGGCAACGTGGGAAACGTCTCTTATGTCAAGAATAACCTGTGATAAAACATCTCAGAAGAATGTCTAGCTGTTATTTGAAAACCCTTCATTTTCTGGTGCAAATTCACCCGTTTAGTCTCAATACCCGCACTGCCATTTGAATCCGTTGTTTTGATATCCGACCCCCCCCCCCATCTGTGTCCATGGAGCATGTCGTCATGCCAGACTCACCTTTTTTTTTTTTTGCTGTTCAGGGATCTGTTGACGTCAGTTTCCTGCGTTTTCCACAGGGGAAGAGCACAGTGCTTCTGTTTCTTTCTTCCTCCGCCCTGTGCAGACTCTGATTGTGATTTATTGGTGTCAATGGTATTCAGTAAATATCCCCTGTGTAGTCAACAGATGGCATACAAAGTCACATTTTGAGGCAGACTCGCGCACACTTTAACCTTGATGTAGCTGTGACGAATATCATCCACCATCCATGTTTGTCCTTCGTTGCTGCGTTTTGTCTTTGTCTCGGCATCCCATTGTCTTTTATTCTTGTTTTGCCTGCTGAATTTAAAATGTATTCATTTGTTTCCCCCTGTTCACTGGATGCCTCCTGCCTCTCCTGTCTTATTCTACAGCAGAGTAATGCCCTGCCCTTGTTTTCTGCCACATGATACATGATACACACGTACTACACGCGTACAGAAGTTCATGTCTGCACACACACAGACACACACAGAGTGATCAATAGCGCTGAGTGCATGGCTGTCTGTCTCTAAATCCATTGTCCCAACATGGAGCAGGCATCAGCTGTGGTCAATACCTTAATGGAGGTCACTGTGATAGGCATGAGCTTGTAAATGCAGCGACGCTGTGTATCTGAAGGGGTCGGTGTCGACAACCGTTGTCTTCGTGCAGGGTTTTTTTTTTCCCGATGGACATCGCTCTCCTACGTTTCATCCGTCCTCCCAAACAAGACGTTTGCACCTAAACTCTTCTCTCCCCTTCTCTCGGCCTCAGACTCTGACTAAGCCCGCCATCTTTGCCAGGGAGACCAGTTGCGATTGCCGCGCCCCTCATGAGAAACTCAGCATCACTCAGGCCCGCAGAGGCACCCCAGGTACAGCAGACCTCCTCCGCCTCAGCTCCCCCTCTGATTCACATCCTCCCGTTTGTCACGTTTCTCCTCATCATATTCATCAACCTTCCTTTCTCTGACCTTTTTAGTACTTACTATTCATACCACTGCTGTTTTTGCTACGTTTTCTGCTCTGATCACTACAAACTACTTCATCCACTGATATATTTGACTTGTGATGCTGAAATTACGGCTACTTATTGTAATATTATTCTGTTCTACAGCTGGTTGTGCTGTTGGTACGGCCACAGAATCACCAGCGTGACCTCGCACTGGGATTCTGTTGCTCTTCAGCCTCAGTCATCATTCTATTCTCACGGATGCCACTGCAGTAGGTTTGCATAAATGTGTTGTTGTGTGTTGTGTTTGCAGTGGACCGACCGGTCAGAGTCTACGCAGATGGCATCTTTGACCTGTTCCACTCGGGACATGCTCGTGCTCTCATGCAGGCCAAGAACCTCTTTCCCAACACCTACCTTATAGTAGGAGGTAGACCAGACCCGCCAACACACACACACATACAATGTAAAAATCCACTGCTCAAAATAACTCATACAGAGTTGTCTGATTTTGAACTACCTGATTTCCCCTCCCTCCCCGACAGTGTGCAGCGATGAGCTGACCCATAAGTACAAGGGTTTCACAGTGATGACGGAGATTGAACGTTACGAAGCGTTGAGACACTGCCGCTACGTTGACGAGGTCCTGAGAGACGCGCCTTGGACTCTCACACCGGATTTCCTAGAGAAACACAAGGTGTGCCTGTGGGGTGGCTTGCAGAGGGATGAACTGTGCACGAAGCATCCAGGGGCCGTGATCACACCCTAAAGCCACCAGTACCTCCGAACCGCACTATAAAGGGGGGGGGGGGGGGACACTTCCGACTTGAGAACCACCAGGAGTCATTTTTAAAACCCTTGGAGTAGACACATTAGAGGCAGTGGTGGCACATGGAGTAGTGTGATGCGCTAGGAGCCGCAAGGTTGGCGGTTTGAATCCCGGGTGCCCCGTGTGCCATGTCGAAGTGTCTCTGAGCAAGACACCCAACCCCTAATTGCTCCCCAGGCAAAATGTAACGCATGGGTTATAATGTAAGTCGCTTTGGATAAATTGCATGTAATGTAATGCAGTCCAGGACTCACTGATACCTGATCACCATAAGGGGGATGCTGTAGTCGATATGCCAACTATTTTAGGAAAAAAACATAATGATTCACTTTTAAAGCATATTGGAAAAAGGTGCATTTTCAGGGCAGATAAAATATCTTCCTTGTGTGTAAGAATTATTCTTAAAACCCAAAACAATAAAAATAGAGTGGATTTCAAGGCAATTGGCATATTGGCTAAATGTGATATCAAAATAATATCGTGTGATATTAAAATATCACATTGTGAACCTTAAACAGACCTGCTCAGAGGGGAAACATCTTTAAATGTTTTTTCATACCTGTCCTTTCATCGCTCTTCAGATCGATTTTGTGGCTCACGATGACATCCCCTACTCCTCAGCAGGAAGTGAGGACGTATATAAACACATCAAGCAGGCAGGTCAGTGTGTGATAAAAGGACCAGAAATCCCAATATATATCGGGAAGTTTTCAAATTCTGTGTGTTTTTGCGCGTGCTTTCCAGGGATGTTCGTGCCGACACAACGGACAGAAGGAATCTCGACTTCTGAATTGATCACCCGAATCGTCAGAGACTATGATGTCTACGCACGACGCAACCTCCAGCGCGGCTACACGGCCAAGGAGCTCAACGTCAGCTACATCAACGTAAGAGCATTTTACATTGCGTCCCCCACGAGGGAAATATTGCTTACAATGGAAAACAGTTTTGGGGACGTGTTCCCTTGCAACAGCGGCTTGCTGCATCCTTTGTCCATGTCGTCCCTTCAGGAGAAGAAGTACCGGCTGCAGAACCAAGTGGACCGGATGAAGGAGAAGGTTCGCACGGTCGAGGAGAAGAGCAAACATTTTGTGTACCGCGTGGAAGAGAAGAGCCACGACCTCATTCAGAAGTGGGAAGAGAAATCCAGAGAGTTCATTGGCAACTTCCTGGAACTTTTTGGGCCAGATGGGACTTGGGTAAGTAACTCTTTGAGAGCTGTCGCCATCATTATAATCATCGTCATATCTATATACAGTATATATATATATATACATACATACATACATCTAGCCTTCATACATCTAGACATCTAGCCAACGGAGTCGAATGTCCGCAGATGGCGGCCATCTTGGTAGGGGCAGCTCGCTCACTCATAACATTGGGTTTCTAGCGATGCATAGCCATGCCACGTCAGAGAAGTAGTTATGAAACTGCATATGCTATGAATAATTATGTTATGTTCAAATAAATTGAATAATGTTCTAAAATGGGTTTCCCTTTACAAATATACATCAAGAAATGCTGCATGTTGAAATCCCCACTCTACCCCAGATGTATTTATGACACTGCATACTTATGAATAATTGATTCATTATAACGATGGGTTCAATGACATCAAACAGAACATTATTCATAAGTATGTAGTGTCATAACTACATCTCTGACGTCTGTAACCAAACCGTTTAAAAATCAGTTGAAAATGAAGCATGTTATCATTATTTAAAGTACACTACCAACACAATGTAAATGGGTGCGCAAGCTGCCCCTACCAAGATGGCCGCCACGTGCCGACGTTTTATAGACATCTAGCCTTTGTCTATATCTACGATCACATCGATCAACTGAAGCTTTGTTTGCGTGTGTGATATCAAAAACAGGCTTTCGATATTTGATACTATAAACGCACTCTTTATTCCCCCTGCGTCCCTGAGCAGAAACAGGTGTTTCAGGAGCGCAGTGGACGAATGCTGTCCTACGCCATGTCCCCCCGAGGGTCGCCCTGCAACAGTCCTCCCCGGGAACTGTCCCCCCTGCGCTCTCCCTCACCCCCGTCCCCCCCCGCTCGCTGGCACAACGCGCGGCCCTCGCCCCCGACCTCCCCCAAGGGGGCGTCGGCCTCTATGAGCAGCATGAGTGAAGGCGACGAAGATGAGAAGTAAATGGATTGTTTAACACACACACATGTACACGCACGCACACACACACACACGCTTCACTCACAGCACACTGCCTGAGAACTGCTCACACACACACAAACACAACACAAACACCGGCTGGACAATGAAACGGTTGTCAAGGGCAAAAAACCCAAGGCGGAGCAGGATGATGCTGCAGAGATAAGAAGCCATCGCAGTCTGCGACTGTGTCTGCAACAAAGCAGAAGGACAAAAGAGAAGACGAAAGAGGAGGATTAACGAACACTGTGTCACAATTCGTTAAAAAAAAGGCCCAGAATGCTTTGCAGCATCTTTCAGAGGATTTGCTTACGGATTTGTCCAGTGCTGATAAGAGACTGTCCAACAGCCTGATCATAATATCACCTCATTGTTTTCTGTCCTTTCCTGTTTAGCGTAGCATTTTTTTTAAGATGCAAATATTTCTTGTAACTCCTGTGACCTTCAGATGTGAATCGGTACAAAGTTACAGAACATCTTGTGCGATGTTCAGCTGAAAAGCTCATATGAATTGACAGGAACTGGAGTCATTCCTCACCGAGTTATTCTTGGCTTGTTGAACAAAGAATTAAAGAAATGACACTGCGCACATTAGATTAGGGGAAGTAAAGTTAAGTTGGATAACCTGTTGGGACTAAAACACATGTTAGTTGGCATCGTTTTTTGCATAAATGGTTGGTACCTTATTTTAAATAAGTGATCCCCGATCATTGAGTCACTTGTTCCCACGCTGCTGTTGTGACCACTGACACAGTTCAAAACTAAATTCTTCAGAAAATGATATGGAATTAAAGTTAGCCTGTCGGATTGGCAGCCTGAATGATCCTGAATCGTGTCCAAAACGGACAAAAAGAACTGAAGGTGGGGGAGGGTTTTCATCAACTCGGTTGTACAGCTTTGTTAGAAATCAAGCAATATAATCTTAGTTGTAAAGTTCATATGAAACAGATACATTTTTGAATAAATATGGAAACAAGGTGTGTCATAGAATTAGACCCTGAAATCAGCCCCTTCAGACTAGAGTCTTGGACTGCACCTATCGGTTGTGATGAGACAGAAAAAAAACAGCCTTTTATTAGCTTATTGAATGTAAAGTGAGCCTACAGTTAAGAGTAAATGTAATCAGTCTAAGTTCTAGTCACATTATGACAAACACAAATCCTTCATCAGTCATTTAGTAGGCCACATGAATTTCAGGTCTCGCAACAATCCATTGGTACAATCATTAGTGGATTTTCAGCATAAGAAGCCATGTATTTTTTCAGTTATTCATGTTTGATCTATGGACCTCCAGCAAACATTCTTGCTCTTTGGAATTTGATGTCAGCTGTCAATCAAACCCAGAAATCTCGGAGATGCAGCCTTTCTCAAGGACTCCGGACACTTGAAATAAACAACAATTGAAGCCCTCCAGGTGAAGCCGGATCATGAGCCTAATGTTTTATTTGATGTTATTGGAAATGTACGTGATAACCTTTTTTTTTTTTTGCTCAGGTCTGCTCACTTCCACCTAGAAAAATACAATTAACACCCTAATGCAATGTGGAGACCTAAATGTCCTGTACGCACTACATGTTAATCTGCACTATATGTACAAACTTTGGGAAAGTGTGTATTTTTTATTTTTTAAATTTCAATGTTCAACTGGCTTGATATGTAAATAAAATCTAAAACTGAATTCGAAGTCAAACTGCATTTCGCACACAACTGCCGTTTTTCTTTATTGTTGTTGATCTCATGCTGAATCACATTATACGACTGCTCTCTTTTGGGATTTCACACACACACACACACACATATGTATGCATATATATATATTAGTATTAACTGCATCTGTGATCATACATGTGTTCAAGCTGGTGGTACAGTAGGATAGAAAAACACAGCTTCATGTACAATAAACACATTGACAGTTGTATAAGCAATACTTTCTCACACAGCAGAGGACCACAGATCGTCTCTAACAGCAACCTTTTGACGACTTGAAATCACAGAACTGGAATAGAAACTTGAACTTTGATGGAAGTTGTGATTCGAGGTGGTGAACGCTTAATGAGAGAAGTTGTGCGTCTCTAGTTTTTTTGTGTTTTTTTTTTCCGCTGAGCGTCACTCAGGGAGACCGGCAGGTCACGAAGGCTTCGGCAGTGATGAACCCTCTCAGTGAGGCTGAAAGGGGGGACGCTACAGGCCGGGGGCATTTTTTTTATTTTGATCTTCTTCTTCTTCACCTACACTTCTTTTCAGACGGAGCTAAAAGGAGACGATTATTATTCAAAATCTTGACAAATGGGCTTGGGCCATGTTTCTTTGAGGCAAAGTATTTTTCAGTAGCTAGTGCAAGACCTGGGATCTCTGCCTTTGTCATTACTCTATTTATTAAAAATGCTTGAAAGGAAAGGCAATTGACAGAAATAAATATGTGAAGCTTTAGTAGTATTAAGTGCACTAAAATGTTCCTGAATGTGATTCATGTTAAATTAAATGGTGGATGGTTTGACGCACTGCATTCGTACAAAGAGATAAATGGCACTTTTAGCCACATGGAATATCCCCTGCTGGCTATTCTCAACAACGGTTCATTTCCCTTTGTTTATATTGAGGATAAACAGTGAACTTTTCACAGACTTTAAGCGATAATTACAGCGAAATTGTTAAAAGATCATCTGAAGTCATGCTGCTACAATTTTAGAGATATAAAGAAAACAAAAGTTGTTCTTTAACTGTTCAGTGTCAAATCCCTCTAGATGTTAGCTACATATTTTACTTCCACTCATAGCAATGAATACAAAAAAAAAGAACTGTTTGAAATACACACACTTTGATCAAACTCACTCAGGAGACTGTATAGATCAGTAAAGCCACAAACTAGATACCAAGCTGAATGGACTGAGCGAGTTTGGGGTAAAAAGCTTTGAGCAGGTTGCGTATCCACCCTGGAAAAAGGATTGCAGGTGTAGAAGAGAGACGCAATGATGAGTTCACACTCTAATAATCCTTGTCAGACGCGACATGGTCCATTCTTCTGTGTGAGGGTTCCCACAATGCATCATGCTGGTGTGATTGAAACATGGTAAGCATTTTACAAGCGTCCTCCAGATGGGCCTTCAGTAGTTGTCTGGTGAACGTTCGTTTTGACGGTCACCTTGTATATGTGAGCTTTTGGTTTTCTTCTGTGAACAAGTTGGCATATTATATATTTAAAAAAATATTTTTGAAAAAAAAAGGGTTCCTAATATAAATAAACTATTTAAATAACATTTCCAGTATCGAGATTTTTAAAATGATGCACAGCTTTCTATATATTACAGAGTTCTCATTTGTTCTCTAATTTCTCTTAGATACAAAATACCTCTTTACTACGCCAACGTCACACCGGCCGAATTGTGCGTTTAAGAATGGAAACGAACCCTCCTCCTCCTCCTCCTCCTCTTCCAATTCTCTGTGAAACTCCCAACTTTTGTGAGCCGGAATACGGTGAGAAAGACACTCCACCAGCAGCGTGCTGCTCTCTCAGCCACAGGGAGCCCCGGGCCAACTGCGCACGAGACACAGGGGTGAGGGGGCGGACATTAGAAATAGGATTCACAAGGTGGCGGGCGGGGGGGGGTGGATCTAACGTTTGGAACTTCATCTCCAGCGAGTCAGTGGGACGCGTTACCAAAATGAAAGCAGATAAACGTCATTGGATACATTGACACAGATCTGTTCCAAACGCATTTTACAAAACAAACGGAACGTAAAAAACACAACAACAAAAAAACGTTTACCCGATGGCAACCTTTGACCTCACTAGCGTCGGACAGAGTGCGAGAATTCGGGGCGCCAGCAGGGTGGGGGGGGGGGCAAGGGGAGCGAAGTCCGGGAGAGTTTATCTATTGGCTTTGAAATTGGACTTGCTGGTGTCGCGGGGTTCCGTGCTGGGGTTGCTCCAGTCGTCCGCCTCCGGGGTGGTCGTATAATGCCGCCACGCCGACTTGTTGAACACCGGCAGACGCTCAAAGGACTCACTCGAAAGGGCCTTCGTATAAAAAAAAAAAAACACACACACAAAATGAGCCGAGAAGAAAATCACAGTCCTCTGCCTTTGAATAAATGGTTGGATGTTTGAGATGATGCTTAATTAATGGGCCTGGAACCAGAGACAATTAGCTTAGTGTAGTGAGGGAAATCGTCTCGTTGAATTTTGGATTATTGTACGGATTACAGAGATAAAACATGTCAGGTAGTACGCTTCAGAGGTAGGTTGTTTTTGCATGTACACGTGCATTTCATGCGTTCACTTTACCTTCAGATAAATGACAGCATCAGTGCCAACGCCCTCCATGGAGTAAAGCTTCAGGTCCCCTTGGAAGTATCGGGCATAGAGCCTCGAAATTGGCAAACCGTAGCCAAAACCAGCCTGAGGGGGGAGGGAGGGGCAGGATTTCATTTTCCCGGATGTCCGGACATACATTTTAAAAAAAGTATTTAATCATAATCGCTCAATACTGATTAGCTTGTGTGTGTGTGTGTGTGTGTACCAATGGGACGGATCCCGGCTCCAGGCTCGGCGTCGGCGCCGTGGAGTACGTGTAGTTGAACAGCCGGTCGATCTTCCTCAGGGGAACTCCGCCTCCTCGGTCGCTGATCTGAAGTCAAAACAACGCGGAGGTGGAGCGAGAGACTACGACGGTTTGGCTGATGGCGTCCTTGTGTCGGATTTACCTTTATGGAAAGGTCCTCTTTGCCCAGAGTGACCATTGCCTTTATTGGCGGTAAACCCTGTTCACTGTTCTCGTGGAGCTCCACTGTGGCTCTCATCGAATTCTGCAAACGCCCACAAAGTTAATCAACTCAACTTAGAAAATTAGAGTCAGATTTAGCGGCTTTAACTGCGTTAGAGGAGCACTTAAAATATCTGGTTTGGTTCCACTGGTGCCGCGCGGCTCACCTTGAAGAGTTCAAACAGCATGTGGAACAGATGCGACGGCACGTACACCGCCTGGATGGGCTTGTTAGGGGCCTTCACTGGAGGACAACAATCAAAAGCTTGTTATTTTCAAATAAGAGAGAGATTCGGACCCCTTGCGTCTGCGCCAGAAACGCTGGAAGCAACGGGAGCGTTGGAATCTCTTACTGTTGAACTCCTCGATCTTCAGCTCGGGAGCATCCAAGTAGAACTTCTCACACAGCATCTTGGCGGTGTCGTAGGCATCTGACGGAGGAGGCCCCCAGAAAAAAGAAAAAAAAGCAAAGGGTTTTTGTTTTTGTAAGAGAGATAAGAGAGAGCACAGCGGATGTGACAGCGACCTGAGGGCGCGAGACTCACCGCTGACCACGTCGGCGACGCTGCAGGCCGGATCGATGCTGCCGAAGTGTTTCGGGTGGGCCGGGTTGGTGTCGTCGCCGAACAGGAGAGCTGCACGGAACCGCCCCCAAAAAAACAAAAAATTAACGAGCAGCCGGGGCGAGGCGGCGAGCGGTGGCGGGGGGGCGGAGTCGGACGCAAAGGGTGGGAGGGGGGGCGGGGGGGGGGGGGGGGGGGGGTGCTCACTGTGCTGGTTGATGAGCATGCGGAAAGAGATGCGGTTGGTGTAGAAGCGGTCGAGGAAGTACTGGACGTTGCTGCTGATGAACGGGTCGAAGCCGAACTTCTCCTTGTACTCGATGACTCCCTGAGCCATGGTGGGGACCACGTCGTTGTGGCGGTTACGGATCTCTATCAGGAGCTCCAGGAAGCTGAAAGCAAAAATAGAAATCAGGGAAATCCAACCAGCAATTTGAAGCAAGTAAAATAAAAAGGTAAAAAAAAAAAAAGTTTTGTATTAGGTTTTTTTGTTGGTCATAAAAAACGTCAGCTTGACAGCACCAACTTAATACCATGTTTTCACATTATCCTGCATTGTTCAAATTCCTGTCTGAATGTAATCAGCCGCGTGTGACCGTCCTATCTCCCCGGCCTGGTTACAGTATAAATAAAGGGCTCGGCTGCAGTGGACTCAAGACCTCGAGCCGGCACGCAACACCAGGCTGGATGAAAAAGCCGCACATGGCATTTGTCGATCATTAGTCGAGGGCAGATTCGCTCACTCATTCAAAGCTTCGCAGTCCTCTGGCTTTCTGTTCTCGTAATCCAGCAGCTCCACGAAGCTCTGCATATACCTAACAAAGCAAACAAGAGATCAGAAGGAAACTTTAACCCACGGGGGTCAGCGATACCGCCGTTGCACCATAAACCTTATCTGCATTAAAGCGCCATAAAAACGAATCTCTGGAGAAAGCGTCTCACCATTTCTGCACCAGTCTGACGGAAGGCTGACTCAGCAGTTTGTCGGGGAGCAGGTTGACCTCTCGCATGGTGTTGGCGAGCCGCACCGGCAGCTCCTTACGCAGGAACATGTAGGACGTCTTTTCACAAGCATTGTCCCTGCCTGGAAAACAACAAGGTTTGTGCCTAAAAGAGGACGGGAATCTCTGCAAAGTCTGCTGAAATTCACTTTGAAATTCCAAGAAACTTAAACAAAATGGAGGGTTTGCTTCAGCAGAGGAAACCACTAGACCTCTTTGGTGCGACAAACCCTTCCCAAAAGAATGGGAAATGCACTGTAAATCAACGGCAAAACCATCCAGAGACGTAGATCCGTAGATGGAAGACGTGGTCCCACGTGAAGCTCTCTGGGTGCATGTGTGGTCAGTCTCAGCCTTTATCGTGACCCCTTAAACTCTGCTCCCGTCCCGGGCTGGAACCGGATCCACAGACCACCGACGTCAGCTCGAACCGCTCAAGGAAAGCATAAATCTGGCTATCCAGATGAAAGGGTGCTGTGTGGGGGGGGGTTATGTTTTTCCAGAGAAACGACCATGACTTTGCATTTTTCTCAACCATAAATGGAATCGACGAATGAGTCTTTCAGGTTCTTCCAGCTCTTTGTTGGCGGGAAAAGGAAATGTTCGCAGCTCGACGAACAGGAAGCCTGTTGTGCAGATATTGCGTTGCCCTGTGACTGACCTCCGTGTTTCAGCGGGGAGGAGACTGTGAGGTGCGACGTTTAGTTGAATTTTAGGGTGAAAACACGATGACCTGGCAGAATTGAAACAAAGAGCTTCCCCGCTTATTCAGCAAAATAAGGGGAAGGACTCTAAAGTGATTAAACGGGGTTGTGACACTTCCAAATACTCACTTGAGCCCTGGAAAAACATTGATTTATTAATGACAAATACTTTGGGTGTCTGAACAAGAGAAGAAGAAGAAAAAAAGCCACCACTTTCTGTACTTGCACATCCAATCCACAGCTGTGAGAACGTACTGAACAACAGCGATGACAGTTTAATCTGAGATGGATTAAGAAAAACTAAGCCTACAGAGTCACTACAGGCATGGTCATCTTGCGTTGGAAGTCTCGTGCAGTTATTGCCTCTCCATTAAGAGGGGAAGAAAACCCAGATACAAATAAGGGCTCTTTATGTAAAGCTAATTTGTGAAATACTAATGCACAGTGATTCGTGCTCTGAAACCAGATCCTTCACACTGAGATGAGGCTGAAAAGAGGAGTAAACACCAGCCTTTTATAATGACGAAATTATAAAAAACATAGGGCCTCCTGATTCTTTATAAACAATCCATCCCTTTGAGATGACAGCACTGACGCATCGTTACTCACCAAAATCCAAAAACTGCTTAATGGACAGCGGGGACGGGGAGAATCTGGAGTAATACTCGATCTTGGGGTTTGCGTTTTTCAGGAGACACGTGAAGATCCTCATTTTGAAGGTTCAATGGTGATGACTGGACGGGACCGAAAGGATGAGATTCAGAATAAACGCGAGCATTTGACCCTCGGCGATGTTGCGCAGGGACTGTCCTCCTCTCTCATCGGTGTCCACGCGTGTCCCCGGCCGGGAGTCTCCAGAGGACGAGATGGACAGACGTCCATAAGGGTGCAGATGAGACACAAACAACACGGTGTAGTGAAGGCTACCTGGAGCTACATCCTTGTACGTTCACGTCAGATCAACACCATCAAGCCAGACTGAATATGACACTGGTTTCTGGTTTTTGTTTTGTTTTTCAAAATAAGACAACATTATGTTCAATGTATAACTATTACAAGCACCATGTTTACATGTTGTTTAAGGGAGGTACCGTTCATAGATTTTTTTTGTAGTTGCATTAATATGTTTGTTTTTTTAAAACATTAACTTTACCAAAAATTGTTAAATTGCCATAATCGAAAAATGTTTATTGCTGGTAATCCGTTTCCGTAATCCACATTGCCCTTTTTAAATACTGTATTTTTCCCTCTGCACTGAATTTACAACTGTTATGTATGTTTATGCTGCCTGTAAAAGGTTTAGATAATTGCATGCCATTATAATTGTGGTTATGTTGATATAATCGTTATTGCAATAATATTGTTATTTTTAAGTAGTGAGCATGGGTAACCTATAGTTACATGACTTATTGATACAAAATATGGAGCAACAGGTGCCAGTTAATAAGAAACTATAGAATATGAAAATAGGTGTGTGATATATAGTAATCAGTTTAAAATACATGTATTATTTTGCCTCTTAAATCCATTTCGAAGATCAGCTCAATGGGATCATGGGCTCTGACCTTCTGGAGAAACATTTCTTTACCCGTCTAACCCATTCACATTTACAACTGCAGATGACAGGAATTTTCTTAAGATCTGTTTATTAATGACTTGCAAATGCATACTTCCAGATTACACACTGTTATTTTATCTAACTGCGAGGAAACGGATTAACTCTGACGGGTGGAGTTTCTTTTAATTGAAAGACTCACCTAGTTCAAGTTCACCGAGTAGAGATTTTTTTTATAGGGGCTGGGGGAGGGAAACGTTTTTATTTTGAAGAATAAATAATACGTGTTTCCGGCCTCTTTGGTTCGGCTTAACGTCCTTGATCAGCACGTACTATCGAAAGTATGGACTCCACCGTACATGCGCACTGCTCCTTAATGCCCGTCGCCGATTGGCTTTGAACTGGGAAGTGAGAAACAGCAGAAACCCAACCGGAAGAGGGCCGGATAATCGAAACCCTCCGTCATACATTCAGCTTTAGGGCCACGCACACGGTCTCGGTTGCGCAAAACGATGCGGTGTGTGTGTATTAATGTATACGCTGTGGAATGTCCCATCGGGCTGTGGGAAGTCCAACAGGTAGTTGGGATGACGACACACCGATGAGACGTGGAGCGTGACGATCACGTCGCGAGGTTGTGAGGGACACCGCCATCTAGCGGCACAGGGTGAGAGGTTCAGCACCAAGGGTCAGCTGGATGGCCAAAGAAAAACACTTGACGGTCGTGCAGGTGCATTTAATAGGATTGGGGTGTTTAAAGGGCTTAGAATACATAACATAGTAGTAGGGAGTGCAAAGGTCCGTGGGTTTAACTCGGAATGCAAACTTTAAAAGAAAAGACCCTTTTATCATCTTTTATGCAATAAGTCCTCGCAACAAGACAACGGATATAAATAAAGTGGTTCACTTTAAAGTTGCAATTGGTAGTTAATGTAAATGAGAATGGAGAATTTGTCAATTAAGATATGAAATATTTAATTTCTTAATATATCAATAAAAATGTTTAGTTTGAATTCTTATTTTTTTTTTTATGTATACCAACGTGTTCATATGATATGTACAGTACAAGTCAAAGTTTGACACTTTTTCCTCATTCAAATAGAAAGTGTGTGTGTTTGACTGGTCCTGTATATAATTTAAAAAATAATAATACCAACTTTATATGTTATGGCACAAAGTGTCATTAACATTAGGAGTCAAAGTGGGAACAATTCTAACTGCTTGATAAGGTGTGTGATTGTTGAGACAGTTCAGTACGCTACAAAATCCACAGATATGTTTAGGTACATTTCATTTATTCATATTGACTTATAAAATCTTTAATCAAAAAAAAGGAGGAAAAAAAAATCTCACACACACACACAAAATCTTTCACATTTACACACGCACACACATCTCATGCGGAAGAAGTCCTTGTAACCATCTTGGTGGTTTCGCCGCCTTCCTCCTCCTCTTCGGGTAAAGGGTCATACTGTCGGCGGTACAGCAGGCGAGACCCCAGCGTGATCAGGAACATCTCCAGGATCAGAAGCTGCTGACTCATCACTGTGGAGACAGAAAGGAGAGTCATCTGGAAATTAAAGGAACTCAAGCAGTCATTCCTGGATGTATTGAGCAACCGTTGACGCAACAGATGAACACATGAATGAATGGATCGGATGGATGTTGACTCACTGTATCCTCTGGCCTTGGAGGGGAAGGGCGGAGAGCAGGCGATTATTCCCTTCATAGCCAAGATGTTGATGATAGCCGTTTGCAGTTGACTCAGGATCAGCACAAGCTACAAAAAAAACCCCAAAACAACACAAGTCCACCGTTTACCTGACAAACAGAACGCTGGGAAACTAGACAGTTTGACCTATTAGAGCCAATAATACAAGTGAGCATTGCTAGGTACCTTTCTTTGTGAAAACAGATGTTTGTGTGCATAGAAGTGTGTTTAAAGCGCCTCACCTGGTACAGAGCGTACTTGGGGATGATCTTAACGGTTCGCAGGGCGATCCTCAGGTGCATGAAGCTGATCGCGACAGGCCACAGGGCTATGATTGTCAAGATGCCCACAAACACGTTGATCCATATACCAGATTGATATAAGTACATCTAAAACAAGGTCACACACACACACGTCACAATATTGAATTGTTCATTGGCTCCATCGAACCTCAATGCTTTTTTTCATGTAACCAACAATACTAAAACCAACTCCTAATGTTACTAAATAATTACACTAATTTATTTTGTACAAGTAATGCATAGACGTAGAGTCATAATGATTCATCCACAAGACATCGGAAATGTTAGCTTTAGTCACTGGTTAGAAATCAAACTAATTTGATATCAACTCTGACCTCAACGACACGCTGCTGCGTGTCAGCAAGCCGCGCTGTGACTCGTTAATGAGCACAAAGTACAGCTTACGGCAAATATTTTTTGTGGACAAATAAACGTTCGGATCGCAGGAGTGTGCGAAGTTGTTCGATGAACGATGGTAAACGCAAAATGTCACGGCGCCACCATCCGACAGTGGTCATGATATCTCAGCCGGGAGCAGAGCGCTCGACAAACCAACCAACAGGTGCCGAAATGATCTCGTCAATGTAACTGAATAGATCAAACATTCAGAAAGCATTTGCTAATCACATGACTTCACAGTATCCTGACCATGTCTGGATCTGGAGCGTTCTGCGCACCCTCACCATTCATTCATTCATTCAATCATCACGAGGCACACGTACACATTTAGCTCCACATTAAATAAGCATGACAGTCAAGCACCTTCTCGCTAAAGGGTTAGAAAGACAGAACGACAGGGAATCCAACACTGATAATGAGGTTTAGATGTCAAAACATTTGCTTTGCCACACATAATACAATAGGTGTTATAGGCCGACATTCAGAATATTGGGTATAAAACTACAAGCAAAAAGCATAGAAAATAAAACTAAACTAAATTAAATCAGCATTGAGGTGCTATCCAGTGTTTTTCCACATTGGTTACTCACATCAGTTCTATCATATGTCTTGTTGGTCCAGAGGACAATGGAAAGGATGGTGAAGACAATCTTTAGGATGGCAAACTGGAAGGAGCCAAGTTTGAGCAGGAAGAGCGAGCGGCTTGAGTGGGAACAAAGGAAACGCTTTCAGACAAGTCGCTTATAACATAATAGTTTCTAAACACATTGAAAAACTCTTCCTAAAAAGGCCATTGTGACAATGTCCATGGCGACTCATAGAAGAAAATGAGCACAGGATGTTTTAAACTAACAAAGAAGCCTTGCGCACACCGTCGCTGGCTTTAGACCTGCCCGTACTTGAATGTGGAATAACAATGTTTATAGTCCCTCGGCGATGCGTTTGATGGGAAACTGGGTACTGCCCTCAGGAAAAATGCCTCAGCACATCTTGGCTGGGACAGCCATCATCATCATCATCGTCGTCATCATCGTCGTCGTTAAGCGGCGCGTAGCCGGGTAAAACCGCACATCTGTTTGACATCTGACATTTTGGTGAGGATTACGCAAAGCCCCAATCCGACTGCACTCGCTGCTGCTGCTTGTGATCCCTGGATTCATTTGAACCTGGATCAATAAACTGTGACAGATAGTGGGAATTTAGCCAATGTTTACCAAGCCAAAATCTGAACCTTCAAAGAGTTCAACGGTCTGCAGTGTGTTGAACCAGCGTAACAAAACAAAGAGCCCGGAGGCGCACATCTACACTGTGTCCAGTACTGTATGCACAGATGATTGCTGAGTTTGTGCAACCCTCGAAACAGGCCAAAAGCAATGTTGGAGGTCATTAGTCTCCACAAGGAACACATGGCTGTCACCGGGATCTGTGCTTCATCAGCACTGCAGAACGCCCCAGTCATCACCTCAGCATTGGGATTGCTCAAATTCAAGTTTTATTCTGGCTCCTCTGCCATTCCGGCTCGCTTGCTGTCATCCTCGTCTCCGAGGACGTAGACCTAAAGCGGCGTCTTGAACGGTTGTTATGGGCTGACTGCGATGGTATCTACATCTGGGGCTTACGCGCCAGCTCGCGCTACCTGCTATCATACAGTCTACTACGGAGGTCAAAGGTGAAGGCTTCACTTTCCTAGAAACACACCAGGTTGAAAGTAAAATTCGCTTAGCATTGACCCGGCTAGCATTTCCTGTGTCCTATGGAAACAATCCACCTGCCACAATCTCCAACCTGGTTATATCTCCATAGTTTATTTTTGTACCAAAACTGCTGGGAAACAGTTCACCTTCTAAAACACAGCCAGACGGACTGTGGCAAGTTCATTTTTGTAGGTCATTGTGTTGAGCTCAGGGAATGACAGGAAAACACAGCAGATATCAAAAGCAGGCAACATACCAGGAATCATTGCGGATCAAAACCAGAAGCAAAGAGCTGGGCAAGAAGCATAAGAGACGAACCAACACTGGGACAGGGGACACGCGCCTGGACCACAACGTCCACAGAGCTGATGAAGGAGAGGGGACAGATAGACGCGAGGAAGGGACGCACAGGCTCGTGGACATTGCCGATAGGCAGAAGCGCTGTGGAGGGGGAGGGGGGATCAGGAGAAGACTGCCGGGAACTGGGACTTTGGGAACCCGAGCTGTGGGAACTGAGTCACTGGGGAAGGGAAATCTGCGGGGAATTGGGATTTGTTTAAACTTTTACTAGTGCTTGAATTCTTCTGCAGCGTGGACAATATAACTGTCTACTCAGAGCTCCCTTCCTATAAACCCAGAGGGCATAGTTTAGATCATACAGGCGCTGATGAGACACGGGAGGATTCAATCAGGGGCAGGGCAGACAATTGCATAGAAAACGAACAAAAGCTGGAAGTGAAGCCTACATGGGACACATGAAAAACAGGTAACCAACTAACCCAAGAAGGCAACAGAACAAACACATTCCCCATTCCACCCTTTACATATATACTTTCATTCTGCGTAATTTTCATTTAAATTTAAACAGGAAACACCGACAGGAATTAGAGGTCCTCTGGCTGTGGGCAGGAATCCAGCAGTGTTTAGTACACCAGGAAAAAAAAACAAAGGATACGGCGAAAGGCAAACATGTTGTATGGATTATGAGGAGCACAGTGTGTGTTGCTGGCTCACCGTGTGATGGCCACACGGGGCAGGCAGAGGCAGCAGCAGCAGCACGGCCCCGTGTTGATCCGAAGTGTGTGTTTGGCCGCTCGCCTCAGGAAGGCCTCGTCACCGCCCACCTCCTCCAGCATCAGGATCAGGAACTTGAAGACCACGATGGCAAAGTAGCTACAGAGAGATCGGTGAAAGGAACAATGTGATACACTCGCTCTGTATCGTGTGTTCTTTTCACCACTTAGATTTGTGCATGTTGTTGATTTACCCGTGTTGTTGCGTAATCCTTGCCATGACATGACAGCGGGCTAAAGATGCAAATGAGCTATAGCTATAACTTGGCACAGTGCATCGGATGCATGAAATGTAAATGGTCTCTTTTAAATAAATAAACAATGAGAGAAGACATGCTGGGATGCAGACACATTGCACAATAGCGTCCCTGTTTTCTGTTAACAAGTAAAGTTCAAGTTTCTCCATCTGCGATTTATTTACCGCAGGGCTCAGTGAAAAAAAAACAACAACAACAACAACAACCCTCTACGGTATTTTAGAAAGGCAGAGAAAGAGGCACCCACCAAGCAGAGGTCATATCAGTAAACATGGTGGCTTTGGGAATCCACATCCCCAAACACGACATGGTGCCAATCACCTGAAACAGAGAAAGCGCTGCGTGACGTCGCAGTATTTTCCAAATCAACACAAACCGCAGGGTTTCTCTTTTTTTTTCTTTTTTTTTCTTCAATGTTTTTAGTTACTCTTACCGGTGCCGCTCCGTTCACCCAGATGATTGCGCTCTTCTTATTGACGGGCACTTTTTTGTAGATGTAGACACACTCCTCTAGGAAGACCAGCATGGACACCGTCGCCATGAAGGTGAGCAGCGCGTACGTAATTATGCCGTAGATGTCCAATTCTTCAAGGGAGAGACGGGAACATTTTACAACCCATTAGACGTCTTTATTTCTGCAGAGGTTTAAAATTTAAAATAATCTTTTTGAAGAATGGGTATTTATGTTGGCCCTACTTATTTCTGATAATAAGACTTTGAGTAAACAGCCGCAGCTTTGTACTAACATGCCAGAGCCAACATGCCCACGATTAATATGTTAACGAGCAAATGATGAGCAGGTACAATGTTTACCATCCTACCACTTAACATCAAGCCCAGCGGGGGTGAGGAAGGTTGTAAGCGTCACGTTGAAGCATACATGCTGCATAGGGGAACTTATATATTAAATATGAAAAGCAGCTCTATTCAGTGTTAAAAAAGCCAACATGTTCCTTACCTCTAATTTTGAGGGGTAACCAATTACTGTACTGGGTTCTTTTGATTCCTGAACTATGCTACTACGAGGTTAACAAGAAGGTTTGAGAAGAAATCAGAGAAGATTATGAATCATTTTGGAAGTAAGAAAGAAACCTACGTGAAATCAAATGCAGGCCGTTGATGAATGAATAGAAACAAACTAGTTATGGCATCATTTCCAGGAATAACTTCTCAGGAGGGGAAAGCCGAACGCAGATGCTTCGAACAAAGCGAGGTATCTCATTTCAAAGCAGCATGTTCAAGGCGACTCAAAGACTGAGAGGAAAGAGTTAGTTAATGGTTTCAGTATGTTGCTGTGTATTTGTGAGTTATCGCTGTACACACGTCATTTACTCTCTGGTATCAAGTCATTAAGAAGTAATCAGAATCAAAACAAACACAAACATTTCCTGTTGTATTGCCAATTTTCGGGTCCTTTTGTTGACAAAGCAGACCCAGCAGACTTTTTTAATCGTTTCAAACATTCTGATGATATTATTTAATTATGTTTCTACTACAAGTTTAAGAAATCATTTTGTAAATGAATCCTTTAAAAAAAATGTAAAGTTTAAAAGAAACGTGACTTGGCTAATCTTGCCAGAGCGCTTGAGTGCACCAACAGTGACACTATTGTCACCTCAAGCATTTTGGTAATTGCAATTCTTTCTTTTTTTTCTTGCCATTTTATCCGTTTTGGCAATCAGCCAATTTAATTGACATTGCGAAACATTTTAAAAAAAACTTATTTCAATTTAATGATTAAGATGGTTTGTGTAATACATAGTAATCAGTAATGTATCCGTGTAATTGAGTCTTTAAACGGTTCCAAGAGAGAACATTAGAGAGAGTTTTCAAGAAACGGATTCATTTTATCGCTTGTTGAAAAGTCATAATCAGTAACAAGAACAAAGCTCTGCCTGAACACGTCTCATTATCTGGCAGCTTATGTGGATTCTAATCTTGCAAATTGTTGTTACTGCACAGCAGTGCAGACCAGTAGAGCGAGACCCCCCCCCTACTGAGAGGAGCCCAGCAGACAGGATTCCTTCTTGACTTCATTGAGCGGGATGCTGGCTAAAGGGACAGAGAGACAGGACCCTAACTCATTAAACAAGGGACAACTCACTGGTGATGATGTCGATGGCCAGTGGAGGGTCATCCTCCATGCAGCTCGGGTCGCTGGTTCCGTTGGATCCGCTGTCCATGGCGGCTGCTCAAGGTGGAATATTTTATCACACACACACAAACACACACAGACACACAGACAGGCGCAACACGTGTTATTCCTCTTGCAGCCAAACTGTCACCTTGCTCTCCAAAAGATCCAAAGAGCCTTCTCAAACTTTTCCAGAGAGGGGCGTCTGCCTCCCCTCCAACCCGAAACACTTGCTGCGATCCCGGGACACGCCCCCTCCTGCGCCGCCATAGGCGCAGCGAGACGTCTGTCAAATTCAACCACGTCCTCTGCGAGGTGACGCGGAGACGCGGTTGTAAGTCAGCGTTTGTTTCTTTGTGATGAAAGAGTGAACTCGTTGAGGGAGGGGGGGTGTCGCCTCGCGTCTCACCTTCCTCAACCTGCGTGCTGAGAGAGTGGGGGGTGACGCTCCGGACTGTGGCCTCCGCTCACATCACATGCCCCCCCTCGTTACCATGGCGACTCATGCTGGGATGTAGCCATGCGAGACATTTGCTGCAAATCTTTTTTTTTTTTTGCACCCTAGACTGCATTTTTTCCCTCACCACACGCAATGATGCCTGAAGTGCATTTCGCCCCGGCACATTTCATCAGATTATTATCCCTCTGGAGATCTTCTCTAACTCTGCCGCTTGCTGCCAGCCTTGAGCATGGAAGACCGAGAGATATTGCATCTATAAAAGAAAATCCCCTCTGGCCTCATTTGCCAATTATTCATCACACATGTTCAGGCACACCTTGCTCGCAGACTAAAATAACATAACACAATGTTTGTGAGCTGTGCAGATGTGCTGGGGCAAGCTACAGCTACACATCTCCCTCCAACCTCATACAACAATTGAATAATTTCAACAAGTTTGAGCAGCTTTTTTTTTTTTTTTGTTAGATTACATTTCTCTTGCCGGAGGTCGAGACTCAGCAGAAAGAATTTGTCCCAACTGGCCTGAGTTCATGTGATCACTACAAAAGGTTTAAGAATCTAAGTAGCAAACCTCAGCCACAACACAGCTTCATGAAGAATCACACCAAAAAACTGTATCCATAGTCTGCTTGGACGTTTTGAGCAAGTCTCTTGATGAAAAGAAAATAGACTCTGAAAATGATAACATCATGGGATGGATGATGATTCAGAGAATAACTCAACAAAAGCTGCTGTGTCATTTATTGAGACACACGGTCACAAATTACCGCCCGAACACGCCATCCACTGAGGTTTCGATGAGGCAGTCTGGCGCCGAGGGACAAGAGCGGCTATGTCCGTGGGATTCAGTGGACTTAAAATCACTGTTAAATAGTGGATTTCCCCTTTAATGGATAATCCATTCAAAAGTTCTTTGGTGAAACTGCAGCCGCTTTGGCCTTGCTGGTGGTCGACTTGTTTTAACAAGTCACTGTTTAGTTTCCTGACACGGAGGTCATTACCTTGGGAGTGTGCAGCACACGTGTGCATGGACGCACACCACACATGCACATGAGAAATGTCAAATAAAAGATAACTATTTTAAAAAAACACATTAAATGCTTTAGTTATCATTGGTTGTGTGGTTTTATGTTCACAGTTTTTCTTAATGCAGCCCACGACTTCAAGCCGAGTCACGCTGGAATTTCTTTTGCCAGTGTGCAGAAATGTGATACCTACCCCCGAGTGTTTGTTCCCTCCCAACATGTTAAATGTAATAATTTCAACGAACAGCCATTGGAGGCCCTTTTGTAGAGGGAATTCCAATGAAGCGTGAGGAAGTTGAGGTAAAGAGGGCCGTCGACAGCAGAGGTCAAGAGTCTGGGTGCTACACAGATAACAAAAGGTTCATCTGGGTTCTTTTGATCCCAGCACACAAAGTTCTTCTGTTTGAGTTTTGTGTAAAGCTTTAAAAAGAGCACTGGTTTTAGTTGGTTCTCTGAATCAGTCTACTGCTGATGCTGTAGTCAATGTTTTTGCTTTAAATATTTAAACACTTACTATATATTATAAACATTCAATCATTTTTGTATCAAAATTAATAAAGGTTAAGGAGCATGAATATATATTTTTTAAAGAAATCTGGGAGGTTTAAAAAACCCATTTATTGTTATTTTCTCGTTGTGTAGAGGCATTTACTTCATTGACAAAGTAGGAACAGTAAAATTAATCAGACAAGAAAAATATATATGTCGTTTTTCTTACATTATCAATATATATATATATATACACACACACATACTGTAAAATATGATATTGTAACAAAAAACAAAAAGCGAAGCAAGTTATAAGCTACATCCACACTGAATACAGATGTAAAATGGTTATTTATAAAACAAAAAAATCCTTTTCACAGCTGTTTTTATGGCTTTTATAAAATTGAGACAAACCAGAGTGAAGCTTGTTTAAATCATGATGCATCTAGCATTAATTGAAAAAAAAAGCTTTTAAAACACCATAACCCCCATAATAATGGTAAAATACATTTTTACGTACATTTTAGGCGCCATGCTTTCCAGCAATAGGCCAACGTTATTTATGTACACTGACGTGTAAAAATCTCACGGCTGCACAGAAACATTCCTTCCGAGACAACAATATTACAAAATAACACTCAATTAAGCACTACAAAACACACACTTCAGTCTGAAGGCCAAACCGCTCGAGGCATTTGGTAAAACGGGACAGTGTTCCAGGATCAGTGGGTTTAAGAAGACTGAACGAGTCTTTACCCAGGATGCAAAACATCTTTTTCTACAAGTAAATGTTCAGTGAGGGTTAGAAAAGATCGACATGATTGGAACATAACCTTGGCTTGAATCATGAACTCTGAGGTTGAACCACAGTGTAATCCTCATATTTAGCCCCCCCCACCCCCACATCAGCACGATTCTTACATTTAGTTAACACTTATCCACCAATCACTGTTTGGCAAAGAGTTATTATTATTAATAGACTGATTTTCATTTTCCGTCATTTGAACAAACACTGTCCCATCTCTGGTACATTCAGAAACACTGAGACAATGATTACTGTACGACACCATCAACTCACTACACCATAGACACTATTGTAAACTTGAACACCACCCATTGGGGGGGATGTAGTTGGTAGGAGGCTCCTTCCAGCAACAGTCAGGGATCATGTTCAGTTGTCAGGAATTTTCTGGGCATCCTTCCAATGCAAATAGAACCCCCCTAAATCATTTGAGAAAGGATGCAACTAAATCCTTTGTTTTTTGGTTACACTGACAAAATGATCCATTGTTTTTTTACACAGATATTATCATGTGCAGTAATTTAATACGATTCAGATTTCTTCCTCCTTGAACAGTTCAAGGTCACAACGCGGATCTGACTCCCGAGGACACACTGCGTACACGAGGTGAGGAGAAGCCGTAGTCCACACCCAACTTGCCATTACAAAACACATCCGGGGGAATTGTTACAGGAACATAATGCATATTCAACACTTCAAAAATAATCTAAATCAAATATTTAATCCTGAAGAAATCTTCATCTGTAAATCAGACCACAAATGAATAGGGCCTAGAGCGACATGTTGATGAGTTCGTCCATCCGGAGGAGGATAACAGGCGCGATGTCGCCACCTGCCGGCCAGCACTAGTATTGCGAGGACATCATGGACAGACAAACCTTGTAGAAAATATTGCGCCGCCACGACCTTGAGAATTTGGTTATGACAACATTGACCAGTGAGTTTGAAATAAAGCTAGGATGTTGTAAACACTTCAGTTTCAGAGGTCAGAGGTCCCGACAGTTCAGCCCTTATTTGGCAATGAGAGTTGGTGTCTTAGTAAAAGGCTGAAAGAGTGAGCTGTACAAAAACAGGCCGGAGACATTGCTGAGAATCACTGTTCGGCGATATGAAGAACTCAGAGTGTGAAAGCAAAAAAGGTAGCGAAGGACGCTGCATATTGCACTTTGTAATGCATCTTCTAGGTCATTTTTAAACGGAACGATTTAACACAAGTTGGCCACACAAAAAACATTTCACACAGATTCCTCTAGTTGGCGTTATTTCTTTTTTAAAAGCACTTCAACTGTACCACACATTCTCACCAACGATATGCCATGAGTTACATGATCATCCAACATCCGGTACACACGGGATGCTTTTTGGATGCTATTATTCAAATAAAGCAGCACGTTATTTGATGGACGTTGATAGTCTAGAAAGTGCAAATGCACCACCTTGTGCTGTGATGATCCACTATCCAAAACCCAGCTACAAACCTTCCTGTTATGCATTGGTTCAGTCCACTGAATCATGCAGACGAGTGCCCTGTGAGATAGCCCAGGTTTTGATGGGAAACATCCATCTGAAAAAGTTGCCCACCACAGATGCCCTCAAACATTATGAATACAAAAGTAAAGAAACTGGCACGCGGGTAAAATGAAAAAACTGCAAGGGAGAACCAACACGCCGCTCCAGCTTGTCGCACACTCTTCACTGCAGCTTTGAGCTGATAAAATGAGTCCTGATGCACCAAGGAAGCTTTCTGCATCATTTGGTACCACCAAAAGTAACCCCAAATTCCTACTGGGATTCTTGAATGTTCTCATCATCAATAAATGCTCCACAAAAGAAAAAGTAAATATAACAAAGAATAATGTGTACCGTTGAAAAATACGGGTATTAGAATGTGTGCGTGTATTTATTTGTGCGTTGTAGTGTGAGAGGGTCCGATGGCGGTTGGTGTGAGACTCACAACGCTGCATGCGAAAATGCCGTTGACATTGACGCATTAATGCGATGGCCGAAAACAAAAATGCATTTCCGTTGTCGCTGCGAAGGGGTCCGTGGGGATGGGGGTTGCGCTGCCAGACCGTTGCCATGGTAGCAAACTTAACCGTTGCGTTGCTTAAGGCATCACAGCCGATGACTGAGGAGTTCCTCCTATGGCAGAGGAGAAGCATAAAAAAATAAAAAAAAGACAATCAGGCACATTATCGATTTACTCAAGTGCACGCTACGGTGTGAAGAAACACTGAACGACTGCACTCACGTTCACCTGGTTAGGACCCGGCCTCCATGGAGATTGTGATGGTTTCACTTTCAGCTGTGAAGACAAACGTCCTCAATGTGTTAGGGACAGTTAGCTGTTCATTCTGCCGGTGGAATATCACCACCACCCCCCCGATCGAGCTCACCTGGTTTAAGGATGTGATTGGCCTGATGGTCTCCGATGTTGTTGGCGTGCTGGTCGTTGCTCAGGAGGCGGTTCTGGGCCTCGGTGACGGGGCTCACAGGGATCTCATCAGCACTGCAAACAAAAATAAGCTAAATTAACTTTGCTGCCACAACTCCAAAAATCATCAATCCTCTTTAGGGCTTTGTGTCGAATAATATTTATTTCATGCTGCCAAGATCCATCACCTTTTACTAGGCTCCGGCTGCAGGGTCACTGCGGCCTGCTCCACATCCGCCGCGTTGACCAGCCGTGCTGGGAACGTCAGACCGTCCCCCTGACTTTGGTAAACAAAGACAAACTCAAGATTAGGTTAAACCCGGCTGCAGTGGGATTCGATTTTAGGTACATCTTTAAGATTCTCTTTCCTAAACGATGACCATGGATGCTACGTGCGTCTCTCCTTTACCTGGTGAAGACGGGCAGCAGCCAGTACTTCTTCTGGTCACCGAAGACCTGAGCCATATTCTTCCGGAAACCGAGAGAGAAGCCATTCTTATCGGAGCCTGATCTAAAGACTGGTGCTCTGAACGCCTCTGCAGAGAGACAAGCATGGACACAGAGGACAAGCACAAAAGGTCATTAGGAAACAGGTGAACTTCCCCTTTATGAGAAAGGGAAGTAATGTCCCTTGTCTTTCATCCAAAACGGAAATTAGTTTTCTTGAAAATTACAAACCAATGAAACCCTCTTAAAAAAGGGGAGATACTTGTGTTTTGAAATAATTGTGCCAAAAGAACAGCAAGATGTGTTGAAAGTGCGTGTGTTTCTTACCTATTGTGGACCTGTTCTTCCCCACCAGCCACAGGTGGTAGCTGAAGAGGGACAGAATACTGATGCAGAACATGGCCGCCACAAAAAAGAGAAACAAGACATGGAATTTGGCGTGAGAGTCTGGCAGCTCATTCTGGGGGGGAGAGACGAGAGACAAGGAGACCGAGAGACGGATCAGCGGCATGTCCACGCAGGGGATGTTTCACTGCATCGAAAGGAAATGAGGTGTGTGTGTGTGTGTGGGGGGGGGGGGTTCTTGTGTGAAGCACATCACTGCACGCACACCACGACAGATAACCATGGCAACGATGGGGAGGCCCCGCTAAAGGCTTTGGAGGACAGCTGCGTTACCTTTGGGCAGTTCTCTGCCGATTTCCTCCGGCAAAGCTTTAGTACAAACAGAAACGAGACCGGTTAGCAACACCAGGAGAGTTCGGGTAGGAAGGGGGGCAGCGCTCAGGAAGAAAAAAAACAGCAGGCAAATACAAGTCAATGCCAAGTCAGGAAGAAGGGAAGGGGTGGGGGTGTGGAGGTGCACCCAGAATTGAAAGATCAGAAAGGGATGAAAGAGGAATGAGATGAGGACATCAATGTGGAGCAGCAACAGCAAAAAAGTGTCTGCCGCCTGCGTAAGTGGGGAGGCTGATGGTTCCAATGGTGGAGGGGGAGACAGAAAAGAGAGAGAGAGAGAACAATGACCCACTGTGCGAGAACCCGGGGATAACAGAAGGGGGAACCGAGAGGGGTCAGGAGGGTGCAGAGGACACAAACACCAGAGCGGTACGGCGGGAGAGGTCAGCGCCACGCACAACCCGACTCAGGGGGGGCCCTTTACTCACTGTCCAGAACTTGATGAAATACTGCAGCACGGTGGCCGCGATGAACAAGCAGTACACCAGCGAGTAAGCCAGGAAGAGGATGAAGAACTTGTAGTTGGAGAATCCGACGCAGTTGTTCACCCTGCAGACGCACAAGTTGCAGCGAGAGAGCGGTCCGATCAGAGTAGTTATCAACTTCACACGTGGAGGCTTTTGTGTTACTCTGATAGAGGAGTCCGTTTGTTGTCATGTACGGTGCGTCTCTTGGTTGAGCAGCGGTTACGTACCAGGGACAATGGTGGTCCATCTTCAGCACACACCTGCCACACAGACAGAGAGAATAGGGGGAGAGAGGAAGAGGAAAAAAGCTGTGTGTTAAAAAAAAGGCTTAAAAGAGTGAGGTGTGTGTGTGTGTGTGTGTGTGTGTGTGTGTGTGTGTTTGTGTGAGATGGCTGACTGAAGGGGAAGTCTCACAGTCAGCGTTCAATAAAGGTTTTTCCTTACATGTCGCACGCGGAGCAGTGGTGACATCGGTCGGGCTTGATCACTTGACAGCGGTCACAGTAGCGGATCGCTGCAACGCGCCAACACAACGGGATCTGGTTACGGGGGACGGCCTCCGGCGGCTTCGCTCACTTTACACGTTGACATTTACACGTACCTCCGGCGCCTGTGCGCGTGTACAGAGGCAGGCTGGTGGCGGCTCTCCACAGGATCTCCTGCTGGGACTCTGGCCTCCCCTCCTTCTCGTAACGCTCCTTCTCAGCTTTGGGCAGGCAGAACTGCAGCGCAGGAAGCAGGAAGCAGGAAGAAAAAGCAGCTTATTTTTTAGATCATTGTGGAGATGCAGAACCGGCTGGTTTTGGGAGAATAAGGCTACTGTACCTCTTTGGAGGGGTTGGCAGGCTGGGTGAATATGGTCTTACAGTAAGACCATACAAACAGGATGAAAGAGATGTGGAAGAAGATCAGGTAGACAACTGGAGGTGCGGGAGGAGGAAGGGAGGGTGGGGGGGGGCATTAAGCAAAATGTCAGAACACAGTATCAGTAGTAAATAGTTAACATACAAAACTGCTGCAGTCGGTAGCCATGGAAACACTATATGTCTTGTTGAATGGGAGGGAAGTTTGAACTTTCAAAGTGTCTTCTTTTGCATTGGATTAGAAAAAAAAAAGAACATTATAAGACACTTACTCTTCTCTCCTATACTGGGGATGGTCACTGAAAGAGAACCAAACAGACAATTAAAATGTCAGATACAAAGACATGTGATGGTTATACAGCGGCTTTAAAAAGCATCGGACAGCGGGCTTTAAGGGGATACATTCACAAGACGTCTGATACAACTCCATCTGCTGAAAACTGACTCCCAGCCTTAAATTACTTCTGATTTTAAAACCACTGGATACTCTCCTCTTTGGGCACCTGAAAGCACTATGATGACATAACACCCCCCTCCCTCATTAGTCAAGCATCAGCATTAGTCAAACATTAGCCACTTATCTAATCTCCACCAGATCCATGGGAGTGTTGAAGGAAATCCAGAAATACACAAACACATGAGCGCATTCACAGTTCAACACTTCTTACGATTATAAATAATGTTCCAACACCATCGAAGTTAAATGTTAAAAACACTTAACCCGAGGCAAACGAGTCCCTAACGTGAGTCTAATTACAAGGGAAGTAACATCTGGCCAGCCTGCAGAACGCCTCAACGTTAAGTCTGCGATTTTTATTTCCTCATCCAGACTCCATTTAACATTAACTCAGGGGGGGGAAGAGTTGCCCATTAACACGAGACAACCCCCCACCCCCCTACGACCGACCGACCGATCACCGGCCGCGTCCACCGGCGGACCGGCTCACCGACACCGCTTTACTTCCTGCTGGCTCGCGGCAGCAGCTGTGTGTCTAGCTGTGTGTGTGTGTGTGTGTGTGTGTGTGTGTGTGTGTGTGTGTAGCTGTGTGTGTGTGCGTGCGTAGCTGTGTGTGTGCGTGTGTAACTGTGTGTGTGTGTGTGTGTGTGTGTGTGTGTGTGTGTGTGTGTGCGCGGTAGAAAGAAAAGGAAAGGCAGCACACCGAGCGGCGGAGGGCTTCACCGGGGGACCGGAGGGCGGCGGGACGGCTTACTTACACACGCAGAGCTCCACCACGTAGGCGTAATACGACCAGCAGACGACCAGGGCGATGAAAATCACAGGTATCCACGCTAAACCCCGCTGACAGCATCTCAGTACGTGTGTGGGCGCCATCTTTCTGCCTCTGCTGGGGGAAAAGGGAGTGTCGCTCTGTGACGTCACTGGACGGGGTTTTTTTTTTTTTTGGAGGGGTGGCAAGAGGTTCAGGAAGGGGAGGAGGGGGGGGGGGGGTGTCATTAAGCTTTTTATTAACGCTCTTTTTGCCATAGTATGACACTAGGTAGGGCCCAAAATATAATTTCATCATTTGAATATCTGTATTTTAGCAAACTTGAAGCTACTTAAATGTTCTGTATTAACATTTGCAAAAAAATATTCGGTTCAACAATTAACTTGTTAAATTATTGAGCCTTGTACTTGTCATAAAAAGACAAACTGTTTTGGGGTGTTGTGTCCCTATAGAACAACTCAGTATTATGAAGCATCACCTGACTCCCGGGAGATGCAATTTATCATCCATAGCCTGTCATGTATTGATAATGCTTTACACCTCCATATGGAAAAATAATGTGAGAAATTATCTCATAGAGGTTAAAAAAAAAAACACACACCTACATGCAAAACAACAGAAAAAAACTGTACAGCATTTTACAACACACAAGCAGATAAATTGTCAGTCTGATTTAATAAATTATACATACACTTTTAAGATGTACAATGGTCATTGCATTAATCCATATCAGTCTTTTTTTCTTTCTTTTTTTTTAAGACAAAGTCTGCGTTCAAAGTATTTACACATGTACAATTATCAGGCAGGACCCTACAAAGCAAGGCATGAATGACAATACAGATGTTTATCTTCACATCAAACCTCAGACCCCTCCCCCTCTTGCCTACGCCGTCGGTGTGAGGAGGATTACTCAGCTGTCCCATAATTATAATACATCTTCCCATCCCACCTTCGATGGGCATGGAAGGGAATACAAGAAATTGAACGACATCCATCAAGTCCGTCAAGATCCACAGGCGATTAAAAAAAAAAAAAAAAGACAACGGTCCAAGGACTCAAGTTGAAAATCGAAAAAGGGGCGGGGGAATGAGTAGACGTGATGTACGCATGATAATGGGTGCAAAAATGCGGGAACGCGTGACACAGATCTACTCAGCGATGGCGACGGGGACCGGGTTGGGGGGCGCGATTGAACTCGCTCTTGCGGCCTTCCGTTCGTAGTTGACCAGCCTCTGCCCAACCAGGTACCTGTAAACAGAGCGATCGTCACGACAAGGATGAGCTGTAAACTGTAACGTACAAGTCCGTTTTCTACAGACTAGTCGACCGGTAACAGGGCCTTACTTGTCGTTCTTGATGTGTTCATAAAGGCGTTTGAACTGTCGGATCTGGAAGGACAGGATTCCGATGAGCGAGACCACCATCAAGAGGAACGGATAGATTCTCCTCTGCATTAGAATCTCCATCTCCGGGGTCACTCCTGCAACAAAAAAACAAAACAAAAACGCGATTGAGTAGGCAATTGAAATTTCACATTACTCAAAACTGTCGTAATTGCAACCCTCATCTGGATTTCAGACAGAACAGGTTTGATCTAATGGAAGGTGTCAGGGCGGAAGTGGATTTGAGTTAACTACACCAGCGCTTTTATTCCTCTCTATTCGCAACTGACATTGTGTGCATTCTTCAACACAGAGGATTATATTTGCTGGTATTTGTCTCTTACTTTGGGCTTTCCACAACAACAAAAAAAATCCTTCAACCGAAAAGGTGAAATACAGCGAAAAGAACAACATTTTAAAACCAACAAGCTCTCAAATTAATTTCCGTGTACATGGGTACTCAGACACTCACCGGCGGCAGGCACCACCCCGGCAGCGATCACGTACGGGACGCACAGGGACAGCAGCAGGACAGAGATGACCGGAGCCGCCAGCTTGCGGATGATGAACTGGAGATCGATGTTGCGAATGCCGTTTGCGTAGACCTGAGGAGACAGTTCACAGTCATTATACTTCGGGTTAGGGTTTAAAGCAGAAAGAAGTGTTAAAAAAACAACAACAAAAAAACAGTCGCTCTAGATGCAGCCGCTGACGGGCTGAGAGGAGTGAATTCATGGCAACATTGGAGCTTTAACTCAGCTCGGTTTATACTACAGCGTAAAAGCAACTCATGCATTTGATTTCTTATCTCGTCCGAAAACTATTTCTCATTTAGAGCACTAGATACTTGCTCAAAAAAAGGAATATCCCTCTCTTAAACCCACCTGCTCAATAACGGTCTTCAGCCACCACTGAGGGCCCATGAGAGTGATGGCAGCAATGATTTTGGCATGGAGCACTCCCAGGGCCCAGTCCTGCAGGTAACAGAGAAGTCGAGGTATTACCGTAGGTAAGAGGACTGGGAATGACACGACAATGTGACGAAAACGCAAATGGACAAACAGGATGGAGGGAACAATTACACAATAGCTACACAACAATAAACCACTAAAAGGAAGTCCGTTGAGAGAGGTGAGGAAAGAACACCCTGTACCACGCGGACCTGCAATCATACCTGCCAAGGGTAGAAGAGGGGTGTTTGGTCCAGGGGGACCCTGAGGGGGGCCACAATGACCAGTTCAAACAGCAGGCCCAGTAACAGCGGGATGACGCCAGCGACCAGCACAGCCACAACCACGGTCTTCAGAATCTGCGCACACACACACACACACACACACACACACACACCGTAAGAAAACATCAACACTTAAAACGATGAAGGCAAGTTTGCGCGGTAATTCTCCTTTGATGGTACCACACTTTCTCCTTTATGGTACTACTACGACACCTCTGGCAGAGTCAACGTCACAGTCACAGGGATCTTACTACTCGGCAGGCGCCGATCCAACCAACCATTTCGCGACCTTTGCTAAGGTCCATCTCTCGACAATTTTTCATCCACTAAATCCGGTACCCACCATGAGCGTCCACTCCTGGACTTTGCGTGCAATGACGGTGCGTCCCTGGGGCATCCAGGCCAGCAGCACGGTGATCCCGCGGATAGACAGCCAGCAGACGTAGAGGCCGCACGCTGCCGTGTACAGCTCGTGGATCTTGGAGCTTCCTGTCCAGAAGGACATCAGCCAACGCCCAGTGAACACTGGAAAAAATAAAAATAAAACACACGATGAAACAAACACATCAAGAATAGTTCGAAAAGCAAAGACATATGTCTAAAAATAGATTCACCCTTTAATTATGGTTTGGGTGTGAGTCTGCAAAGTTGAAAAATAAATGGCTGGTTGTCCTTTAAGCCACCACATCTTACCTGGTAGGGTTAGGCACAGCAGGCTGGCCACCAGCAGAGTGATGCACATGAAGGCTATCAGTAACACAATCTGGAGGGAAAAGTAGAGGACGTTTAGAGCACTACAATAGGAATAGGGAAGATGAAGGCATAAGATGAAGGCCTTCATCATGAAGGTGGACAAGTGTAATAACGCAGAGTAACCTGAAATTTAGAGTAAGTGGTACCTTTGCGTGGGTCAATCAAGTACAGGAAACTGTATTTAAAACATTCAGTACCCTGATCCAGAAACTGCAGTGGTGAATGAAACCGTGGGGCCGTCTCACCCTGAATGGAAAACGAAGGGGTCTGTGGTAAGGCTGGAATCCAACCGGGCCGCCTTGCTGCAGAATGGCCTGATGGGCTGCGTGCAGCCCCTCGCCTACAGCGGGGGCTGGGTTGTTGTTGTTGTTATGGTGACCAGGGGGAGGGTTGTTGTTGTTGTTGTTCACAGGCTGGTTGACATCGTTGTCCTCCTGCTCCCCGAGGAGGTAGGAGTGGAGGTCTCTGCGGGGGTAAAGACAGCCAGGCTGAGAAACACACAGCGTATGAGGAAATGTGTGCAGGTGTGTCCAAACCTGCAGACTTACAGTAAATATCCAGCACTGACGGTCCAGGCCCTCACCAGGCCTTTGAGCCACTGGCGAGTGTGTCCCTGCTCCAATAGAGCTGGCAGCACGACCTGAAGTAATAACAGCTCCAAAGACAACTCGCTGACCGGGGCGTCACTAAGGGGAGGGGGGGGGGGAGTGGATGGGGTCAGAAAAAAGAAAAAAAAGAAAAGCCATTTGACGAGCCGGTCTGTTCCCAACATTTACTCAGAAAGGTCACTGCAGCTCAGTCTTTTGATTCAGCAATGTGGCCGTTAGTTCCTTCTTTGTTGAAGATTGAGAGAAATTGGTTTTACACACACACACACACACACACACACACACACACACACACACACACACACACACACACACACACACACACACACACACACACACACACACACACACACACACACACACACACACACACACACACACACACGTCGGGGAGACAAGGCCGCGGCTTTTTACACAGCCTATTGTGAAGTTAACTAATGTTCGGTTGTGCTTGCCGGTTACCTGTAGAGCATGACGTTGTATGGGAGGAAGACGGGCAGCAGCAGCTTGATGAGCCGGATGGGCATCCACAGCATGAGCAGCACGATGGAGCCGAACACAACCACGGACAGGATGAACCGCCGCAGGTGTCTGTAGATGGGCAGGTGAATCATCTCCTGCACCGGGTTAAAGTCGGGGTCGTTGAGGTTTCTCAGAAACCACAGCACTCCCGGCCTCAGCACCTGATTGGACAAGACAAAACGACGAGAGTGAGCGTTTGCGACTAATTAATCAAAACTGTAACGGCTTCTGCTTAGCAGGATCTAGTGAACATACATTTGTCCAAAATGTAATCACTTCAGTAGTACTTTCATCAAAATCTCACCTCTCTCAGTAGGAGGATGAAAGAGGCAAAGTAGAAGACATAGACCATTCCCACTAGCCAGTGCAGGAACATGGTGGTACCGGGAGCGGATTTAAAACTCAACTCTCTGTCCTTCAGGGAGGCATCAAACATCTCCTGCAGGAAGTCACAAGTTAAGAGAACACAGCATTCAGACCGGTTCAAATTCAGCATTGGTCCAAAGGCAATGTGTCCCAATTACTCGCCTTTGATAAATGAACGCACTGTTTCCGAGAAGATCAAATCCGCTATGAATAACATTTACACATGGCATATGCTCCGCAGATTAAAATGAGGCGAAACCAAATGAGTTTTCTGGGAGAACGGGCAGGATGAAGGACTCCTCCTCTGCTGCTCAAAAAGTGAATCCTTTTCTCTACATTGGCCTTGATCACTTTTGTATGTGACTCTCTCTCCAAATCCAAGTCTTTTTGATTTTTTTTTTTTCTGTCATGATTTAATGTATAAACTTTGTGTTCAAGCGTTGGCTATTTGACAGACTGCTCTACAGGGAAGAGAACACCCCTCCAAATTTAGTTAGTTGTGTTTTTTGTGCTGAAAATTGCATAGTGAAGGTGAATTTTGAAACTGTCACTGGCGTTAGCTGACGCAGGAGGAACCATTGGAACGGAGAACGCATTTCAGAAAAGTATGTTAGTATAGAATATGGTACTCCGTCTGTGAATGTCAACCAAGGATGGGAAATACATCTAACACCAAGTTACCAAGAATGACATGATTTAACATTAAAACCCAAATACTCAAAGAAAGAGTGCAGGAAACACTTACTAACGAGCAGATATCAAGCCACCAGCCGCAGATGAGTGGAAAAACACCAATCTCCACGACAACCAGCAGAGAGACCTGTAATGGGAACAGAGGTGTATTCTCAGCTTCACTTCACTGCATGTGTCTACACTGAATCTCTATAAAAAGATGCATGCATCTTCAGTTGTGGGAATAAAATGAACAAGGAACTTAGAAATAGAGAAGGCCGCCTCAAGTCTAACAACTCATTCTGATTATTTATTAGGGTCATACTGTATGCAAAATAAATAATTTTAATAATAAAGTTTGCGCTTGAAAAAACCCTCCTCACATTCAATGTTTGGTTTCAGGTAGTCAAACACAGCAAGTAAATACTTCCGTCTACTTTTTTACCAAGCCGACGTGCACGCGAGTTACACAGGGCAGAAATGCAGTCAGAGGCGTTACCTTGACGACGATGTAGCAGACTCCCAGGAGACGGCGGGAGCGCTGGAACCTGACCAGAGCAGCCAGTCCCTGACGCAGAAATTAAGGATCAACATGTTTCACACGTTCACACAGGCTTCAGAGTAACGGAATGATGTTTGCCTTAAGTTTCACTTTTCAGCAGAGACCAGGGCCCTGACGCGGTTGGACGGAAGGATACATGGCAGAGGATGAGCGTCATCGCCAGCAGTACGTAGCCCACGATGGTTGTGATTAAGCCCTCAAAGTGAGAGGCTTGGACCTGCAGGACGGTGCAAGGTTGTAGTCAACCAATTAATCACAGTTCAGACCCAATATTGTGTGGTACTGCTGCCGTTTGATGAGAGCCGTTCCTTACATATTCCTCAAAGCCAAGACCCACGACGGAGAAGTGGCCAATGTGGTATGGACAAAATGCTAGAAGAGGAAAAAAATGTCAACCTGTAACTTAGCTAAATACAAAATGTTATATTCTGTTTAACGTTGAACGTTAGGGCCACAATGGATTGAAGTCTTAGTGTCTGTTAGTAAACTAATATTATTCTAATATTATTCTGTGCATTTAATAATCAAATAAATAAAGTTCTTATAATTCCGGTCAAACCGTGTTTTAGAACAGTACTCACCGAAGACCAGGATGAAGAGTGTGTTGAGAGACACAACCCAAAAAACATGCTCCTACAAGACAAAAGGGTTCAAGTACAAGGTGAACTTTTAAATTCTTAATTCCAGAATGTAAAAACTTATTATGGTTGCAAAGACTTACCAAAAATACCAGTGAACCATCAAGACCAAGCATCTGAAAAGGTCAAACAAAAAGCTTATTATATCAATATGAACAAATAAATAAAAACGTTTCTATCAAGTGTTTAAGTATGAGGGGTACTGAGGGGTACTGTGATGTCATGTATAGTTACCCTTTCCCAGGTGAGCTCCTCTGCCGCTCTGTCCCACTCCAAAGCATTCCAATTCATGTCATCTACACGGAAACACATTCACTTCAAACACGGCGACGAGTACGACATTCAGCCACTGAAAGAACATCTAACATACATAAACATCCAATTCCATATCATGGCTAAATACGTTCCATCCTCATCTGCCCCATTGTCAGATACTCAGAGGTCTGTCTGGTCAAATGTTTATGGGTCAGCTTTTAGCAATCACATGATACACTACATCACATTATAATGCTGTTCTGGTTTTGTTTGCAAAACAAACTATTATTTCCTGTGCATTCGACTAGCAGCGGGGACGTCCCGCAGCTTGAATAACGCATAGAGATAATCACAATTCATTAATGAGCCAGTTTGCCTCGCCTGCAGCAAAATCAGTCAATTAACTGCAGCCAAATTAAAAAAAACACAAATAGTTGGGCTATGAGCACTGTGGGTAGCATTCTGACACATTGTTGTATCATTCACAAATTAATTGTATGCTCTGATGCCAGTGGTACTGTTTGTTCTAGCTTCTAACATTTCCATAAACCCTGCAGCTCTTCTGTTTGCATCAACAACACAGTCTCGTTTCTGTTGGTTTTCCCGGAGACAAAACACTTTGTAAACACTATATTTATTACGTTTTTGATGTGTTTTTTTAAATTAAATTGTGCATTAAGTGCACCACTTCCTTAGTGTTTTATGATGTTAAACAATAGAATTGAATTATGTAATGCATCACAGCACAGAACTGATTTTGAAATGTGATGGATGAAGTCATCATTGTTTGTTTGTGCTGAATTGATGTCTAAAAAGGATATCTATGTAGTAAAGAAAACGATTCACACAGCCCAACAACTGTTTACATATGTAAATTACAAATGTACTTCTCAAGTTCCAACCTTGTGCTGCATTGTTGGGGTCAGCATCTTCAGCGGCTGCTCCCTCCTCTTCTTCCATCTCTGGGTCATCACCTTGGTCCGGGGGGACGTCGGGGGGCTCGGGCTCTGCTTCGTTTGGAGCTGGCGGGTCAGCGGGGGCTGGCTGGGCCCCGGGCGGCTCGTCGGCTGCTCCCTGGCCTGCAGCTGGCGCCTGAGGTTGAGGGCAAAAGAGGCGTGGCTTTGACATCAGGAGATGACGATAAAGGGGAATTTTGCGGGTATGCAAAACATTCATGTCAGGGAAGTATAGTGCAAAGTAAATGTAGGGGGCACATCTACATTAAGCACGCAGTAATGCAACACACACATGGAACTCTTTTTAAACACTGCAAGTATCTTATTTCTTCAATTGCTATGTTAAAATAGAGTTATTTTGTTGCTGTCATTGACAAATCCTTCCTTTTATTGGATCTCCTTTCCCATTTTAAAAACAATAAGACCGACTTGGCCTTGTTGGCCATCGGTCAAACAAAGTACCTCATTGGCTTGACCGGCTGCATTAGGCGGTGCCGGCTGGTGCTGCTCCAACCAGTGAGGAGCGCCACCGTGGACTATTTGTTCTCTGAGCCACACCAGGCTGATAAAGGCGCACAGCGTGCAGGTGACCACGAAGCAGCCCTGCAGGCAATCAGCGAGCAGGTTCTCTCTGCAGAAGCATGAAGACGGAACACTTTTGTAATCACACACAACAACCTGAAAAACACCTTTGGCAGGTAGAGGTTATGAACATGAAGTGAATGGACAGCTGCAGAAGGCCAGCTCCAGCTGGAGTGGGGTGTGGTAGGCGAGGGCTGCGGTCGTCACTCACGTGGAGAGCATGTCCAGCGGCAGTGTCAAAAGTGAGCTCACAGAGCCGGTAAACAGACACTTGTAGATGCGACCTGAGCCAGAGAAATAAAAATAAAAGTGTCATTTTTTTGTAAATCATGCTTTGTAACAGTTTGCATAATATGTTGTAATAAATAGATCAGGCAGTTCTTTGTAACATACTGAGGTGAATGTAAATATCTTGGAACGTGCAAAGCATTGCCTGTTATGTAACGGTGCTAAAGCTGTAATTCCCTTGATCGGGTTAAACCATGAACACAAGCTAATATGTGAAGCTTACTTCCTGGTCACTTAATACAATATAATACACTTCTTTTAAAACAATGAACCAAACTGCTCAGCTAAAATTAGATGGAGCTTTTATAACACACATTGATGAATCAATTCAAAAAATTAATTAACATTAAAAATAATAACACAACTATAAAACAACTAAAAGAAAATGGCAAGAGCTGTGTGAAAGATGTAATCCAGCAGTAAGGAGATCACTGTATTTGAGCGTGTATTACTGACATGCTGTGAGAGGAACCACCCCGAGCCATGCAAAGGCCACCAGCGTGTAATGGAACCAGTAGCGGATGGCCGTGCCCACACTGGTCAGCAGGCCGGCACAGATGTCCTGGATGGGCAGACGTGAGGGCATGTCCGGGGAGTAGACTGAAATGGAAAGAGGGAGAGAGAGAGAGAGAGGGAGAACCAGAGACATTTTAATAATATATGGTCTCAAATTAGTGTTTGAATTTTAATTTTGGCAAAAGCATGATCATATGTAATATTTGTTTAGAAAACCCAAGGCTGTTTAAAATGTGTATTCTTTAAGCCACCATTGCCACTATGACTTACTTGGTGTGAACGCAAATCTGTGCTTGCATAATTCACAGTACTCCTTCCTGCTGTGCTTCAGCCACTGGACCAAACTGTGAAGTATTCAGAAAGTCAAAAGGTAGAAAACAATTCAACAACATAGACTATGTTCTGCCTGAGGATCAAATGTTCTTCAGCACATAGTTTTGCATGTGTGATTTTGGGCAGATATTTGGAAATTAAATAAGGTGGCTAGAAGAAAAAAAAAAAAACCTAAGAGAAAGGTTGAGTGTCAATCTGACAGAACTTTCCTTCAGCCAGTATGACAAAAATAATGTGGTGTTTCTGCGATCATTCTGTGGTTGTGTGATGAAAGTAATTACACCATCACAGGCTGTTGTGAGAAGGGCAGGACTCTGGGCAACCCGGTTAAGTAAGTGAGTCAGCTGATTCAAACACACATGACATCACTTCGCCGAACACCTGTGTCGGTAGACTGGCAGGGTACAGGGTTACATATATATGTATGTATGTATGACAAATACCGCATCTCATATGAGCATGTGGATGCAGATCAACATTGATTTTTGTTCTTTTACTTCAACTATGATATTAAAAACAACCTTAGAATTAAACTAATGCATGTAACACAGAACCATGAGTCGGACCGGGACTTCTACCGTCTTTCTGTACCTTCACAGGGACACTAAAAAAGAGATGACGTTTTGGAGTCATGTTGCAAAAAGTTATCGCAATGCCCACTCACATCAGTATCAATGATCTTTCCAGTTCACAACAGTGTTTAATGAAAGGGCACCTTTTTTGGAAGAATGACAGCTGAGGAGGCAAACACACTTACCATTCCTGGTGGATGAACTTGATGCTCCCAGTGCAGACACAAGGGTGGTACAAGGGTTTGTCCTGGGTCCCCTCAGAACGGCACACTCGACAAATATCCGCTGCACACACACACACACACGCACACAAAACATGTGAGTGAAGGTACCCGCCACTAAAAGCCAGCCAAACCACTGATGTGCAGAGATCAAGTGCAGTGTGTTGTTGATACACAAGTGCCTTTTCTAGAAAAATGGTTCCATTGGCGATGCGGGCTAACATTTACTCAACAATGGAGGACACACGCATCGGAGTTAACGTTACATGTGTAATCCATGTGGCCATACGTTGTATACGTCAACAGGAAATGATCAATGCTCTAATCCTTCCTAGGCTCTCGATCGCATTGCCGCTTCGCCGTGTGATCTCTCGTTGAGTTCGACCCCCGAAACGACGTCCAGCAGTCATCACCGCGTATTCCTGAGATAATCACCCAGCTGGTTACTGGCTACTAAGCTATGACATGCTAACCAGTTAACCAGCAGCAGGCCAACTGGCTCGCGGAGATGCGCTCGTGAGGCTAGCGCCAGTTAAGACCCACGACATGAGATGCCTTTAGAGGAATGTCTACCTTCTTCGGCGGTATCCATGACGATTGCTAAGCACCGGTCACCGTTTCTTCAAGGAGTGATTCGTACAGCGGACCCATCCACGAAACAAAACAATGTCGCTTAGCTAGCTGAAATTAAGCTAGCAAGACGAGTGAATCCCTGTGTGTCGGATGCATTGAGAATCATAAAATGGTTCCCCCAACAGACTGTACTCCAGCGCTTGCTTCGTTGTGTCCCCTCACATCCAGGCTGTATTCGCTGTCAAGCACAAGGTTCTGCTTTCAACGAGTATTTGTTTTATTCGAGACAACAAACGTTGTTGCTGAAATGACAGCTTAAACATGGGAGACAAACGGCTAGCCAAAATGGCTAACGCATGCGCTAACGTCACTGTTCCTGTCACATCAGTTGTCTTTTGCCACAGCGGCTCAGATTTTACGGCAGCGATACTTCCATAACAACCGTCACGTGGTTAGCGGAACGTGAGCTATATCGACCATGCAATTTAATATCGAATCGCTAGAAGCTTGATTGTAAACGCCATTGAGATGCACAGCTTAAATATTTATTGTGTTAACATTGGAGAAATTTCCTCCACTTCTTCGCTTTTACTGTCGGAAATTTCTAGAAACAAATATATACCCACGTTGAACAGTGACATCTAAAGGGCGTTGAACCAACAGCTTTTATATAACATTAGGCTTGCACCCCTCAACACAAAACCAGAGGTAAATATGAAGTTTAACTACTGGGGATCTATCTATCTAAAAAAAATGTTTTGTATTTTATCACAAAAAATATTATTCATTAGATATCAATGCTCAAACTGGAACTTTATGTTGTTACAAACTCTTACTTCTAAAAGCTAACTTCATCTTAACCAATTATATTGGGGCTGTGCAGCTTTTGGGTTAATAGAATGGATGGGTCATATTAATAATAATAACTATAATAATCTTAACTGCCTTTTGTATCACAACAAAATAGTATGGTTATAGCTATGTTTCACACAACCCAAGCAAAGCCATCTGAAACATCTGAAGAAATTGTTTGACAAAATAAACTATTAAGCAACAGGGACAATGCCTTGATGGAGAATCAATCGGTAATGAACGTAATAGGAAACTTGAATAAGTTCATTATTTATTTTCTTAATAAATGTGCTGCTGTAATCTGCAATTATCAATTCATAATTGGCTGCAATCATTTTTTTTGCACCACCTAAGAACAAGATCACCGGCGCCGTGGCTTAGATGGTTAAAGCGCCTGTCTAGTAAACAGGAGATCCTGGGTTCGAATCCCAGCGGTGCCTTTTAAGAGACACATTGCATGAAGCATTAGGATAAATGAGCCCAAGGTCTGCAGATTCACAAATATTAACAACTGTTTGTGGAGCGCATTATCAAAATTGCAGCCGAATAGGAGGAGATATTCTCGACTGCAATAATTCATTGTTCTAAACCACACATATTGCCAAATTAAATTAATGTGGACCGGACCCTTGGATATTTAGGTAGTACTGTTCACAGCAATAATATTTGAACATGAAAAACTGTATAATATCAGGTCGGCAAACATTTTTTGGTATTTATAATTATTGCTCGAGTTAAATAATCAATGACATGTTGAACCCGCCTTTCATGTACTTTTCCTAATTTAGAACCTTTGGAATGTTGATATTCCCGCTTTTATTTTGAAAGGTCTTAGCAGGAAATCAATTCTTTGAGTCACCTGTCTGGAACTTTAGGTGTACCTTTTTAAGCTCTTCAAAAGACTTCAGACCATTGTGAGGAAATATTACGGTAAATTCAAATGCACTTTCACTACTAACATTATTTAATGTTTTTTAATATTGAAGGATATTGGTATTAGCTATATGTGAAACATGCCTCGTCATTGTCTCGCGCGTAATGTTTGCGTAATCATGTTTAGTGTGACATCCAGATCCAAACGTGACTTTCGGTAACAGGCCTCATTCCAGCTGACTGTCAGTCTGCTCCGTCCGTCTGCAGATGGCCAACGAAGCAAAGCCGTGTCCCTGTCATATCGGTGACAAGCTGGACTACGGGGGGCTCGGCCAGGACGTCCAGATCGATCACATCAAAGCTTATGTGGTGAAACCGTCCGCTCCGTCTGACGGGGCCGTCATCGTCATACAGGACATCTTCGGCTGGAAGCTTCCCAACACAAGATACATGGCAGACATGCTGGCGGCCAATGGATACACGTGAGCAGAGGCGTCGTTGGCCTATTTCTTTGGGGGGGGGGGGGGGGGGGGGGCTCAAATGTTCTCCCCCCACCCATCTAAATAATACAACTCTTTGATTTTGGTGATGTCATTATAAACTGTTGTTTCTCACACACGTTATTTACAACGCCAGCTGCCAGCTACCCCCCCCCTTTAATCCTAGAAACGCCCCTGCACTTGAGATCAACGCACTGTACACACAGGAGTGGTCATTCAACTATTTAACAATGATTTCTTCTGCCGTTGTGCTTGTGGCTCCGAGCAGTGCGGTGTGTCCTGACTTCTATGTTGGAAAGGAGCCGTGGGATCCATCCAACGACTGGTCCAAGTTTCAAGAGTGGTTGAAAGACAAAAAGGCCACGGAAATAAACAAGTAAGCACATTTTGTGATCATTCGAAGGTGTGGGGAGGATGGATGTGATCTGGTGTTCTGGAAAGGCCTGCTGGTGGTTGCATCCATTGGCTGTTTCAGAGATATCCTTTTTCATGACGCTGTCCCCCTGTGCAGAGAGCTGGATGCAGTGCTGAGGTTCCTGAAGGAGCAGTGTGGAGCCAAACACATTGGAGCGGTGGGCTTCTGCTGGGGAGGGGTCGCCGCACACTACCTCGCCCTACAATATCCAGAAGTGGAAGCAGTGGTCTCCTTCTACGGTAGGCCTCACAGTGCATTCATTCGCCACTATTACAATTCCGCAGTCAGTCAGCGGTCACACAAATTGCAGTGCCGTCCCTTTATGATGGGTTTATGAGATATTCTGCAGGGATCATACGCGAGAGAGAAGACAAGTACGAGCTGAAGGTTCCTACACTCTTTGTCTTTGCAGAGAAAGACAACGTCATCCCACTGGACCAGGTCAGTACGCATGAATTTGACAGAAATGGCACAATAAGTTTAAATGGTGCATCTCAGCAATGACTATTTGTTCATCCTTTTGCTCTTCAGGTGAGTCTCCTTGAAGCTCAACTGAAGGAGAAATGCACAGCTGATTACCAGGTGAAGGTCTTTCCTGGTCAGACTCACGGATTCGCTCACCGCAAGAGAGAGGATATCAACCCCACGGACACACCGAGCATACTGGAGGCCAGGGCAGACATGCTCAACTGGCTCAAAAAGTACATGAAATAGGAAGGACAGGTCACTCCACACAGGGCTCCTAAAGTGATTCTTCAACCACGAATCTTTCTACAAAAAATCTTTCTACAGAGCTATTTACATCACCAACACAATTAAAAAAAAGTTTCCATTTACAGTTAGCGGAGTTCCCTCATTAGTTAAAATCTAATGGCTAACATTCCAGATATGAAGAATTTAATAAAGATAGGGTTTTAACACCTTTTGATTTGTGAAAGAATTATGAATACAGTGTATTTGTTATGTTTTGTTTATGCCATAATTCTGAATGTGAATTATAACTTTTCTACATCGGCGTGCCAATGCTTAAAGACACGCACATTGCACCTGACATGGAACAAACTAAGAATTACTGGAAGCTTGAAATCACAACGGACGAGTCTAGAAATTTCCATTGAGCAACATTTTAATGGGCGATTTTGAAACTACAATAGCTTGTATGAAATGATAAATATCAATCTGCAGTGCGGTTTGAACGTGGTGCTTGGAGAAGTGCCTAAAACAGCCCGGAAATCTCAAGTGTTCCAGGGGGGGCCTTTAATCCTCGCTCTCCCCAGGGCCTCGGATGTCGTCGATCTTTAGGATCATCCTGACGACCTGAGTAGCCAGGGAGATCTGCTGCTTCTTTCCAATCAGGGTCTCCACCACATGCTGCTGCTTCATGTCTGCGTAGGAGAGAAGGGAAAACATTTAGTGCCCAGTCATCTGGCTTGGACATTACAGCGCTGCAACGATGTCTGACAAACTGCCTCCTCACCATTGGTGTTGTGGTGCAGACAGTCGATGCCGAGGAAGGGGTTGTTCTCCTTGACCTGTCTGGCTCTGACCTCAGTCATGGTCTGGATTGGGTTAAACCCGCTGTTCTCAGCCAGTGCCATTGGGATAACCTCCATAGCATCAGCGAATGCCCTCATGGCATACTGCTCCAGTGATGGGCACTAAAAGCAGAGGAGCAGGAATTCGGACCAAAGGAGGGCAACCAGAAAACAAAGTTGGATTCTAAAGGAAAAGATTTAATTTAGTTAAATTAAGAAAGCTTCTGCAGGTTTTAGTGCATCTCACCTTATCTGCAGCCTGGTTGACAGCCAGAGCACATGCAATTTCTGAAGCTCCTCCTCCATACACAATACGGTTGTCTCTGACCAAATTGCGGATTACACACAGGGCATCATGGAGGGCACGCTTGGCCTCCTCAATGATCTAATGAGAGATACAATCAAAAGGTGAACCAAGAGGAATTAATATGAATGTGTTGTGTTGACGGGAACCAGAGTCCCGTTCATCCGTACCATTTTGTTGCCTCCACGGATGAAGATTGTTACCGCCCTGGTGTTCTTGCACTCCTGGATCACCAACATGTGATCCTTTGTTGTCCCGAAAGAGATCTCCTTCACCACACCAGCTGAGCCGAGCTTCTCCGGTGTCAACTCGGAGAACCGGGGCACAATGCGGCCTCCTGTGGCGATGGCGATCAACTGCAGAGAAAACAGTTGTCAACGTACTTTATAATTTGTGCTCACACGGTCATCAAATTGTCATCATGTGATTGATAAACGTGGTGACGGTGTGGAAATAGTTGCGTCATGCGAGAAACCCCCTCTCACCTCAATCTCTGGCCCCCCGACCCAGCGCACTGCTGGCAGCTCATTCTGCAGCAGAAGGTGGTTGGCTTCGTCGTCAAAGCCCCACTGGCAAATGGCCAAATTTGCACCATTGCTTTTGACCTAAAAGTGAAAAACGAGTTAGCATTTAAAAAAACACGTGCAAGTGCAGACGCAAATAATTCTAGTACCGTGTGGCAGCACTAACCTGTTTGATCATCTCCTCAAACTTCTCCTTTTCATATTTCTGTAGAGCTTTGTAGTCTTCCACGGAGGTCACATCCAACTTATGCTTGGTCTTGGGCTTAGGTGGCTCAAATGGGCAGGTAAGGATAGCGATTTTAACATCTTTCAGGACCTATGTGAGGACATAGAATAGTTGACGTCAACACAAGTGGTCACAAAGACAAATCCCCCGAGAGAGACAATGGAATCTTCCAATTGTAAAATCCCTGTTTGCACCTTGGGCATCTGAGGGTGGCTGAACTCCTTGTCAACTATGACTCCCTTAATGAGCTGTGTGTCCTCCAGCTTGCCTCCCACTTTGCCCTCCATCTTGATTAGTTCAAAGTCGACATCCTTTCTCTCCATGTCAGCCACTGTAAGGATGGCATTAACTGCAATCTCGGCCATCTGTCTGTGACACCGGTTGATGCTGAAAAACAAAAGTAGAACTTAGGCTACATCGTCACTTTATTTAACAATAAAATAGCTTTAAAAAAATGGATATGAGATGACTAGGACGTAAAGCTTATAAATAATGATGCAATTAAACGGTCTTCCGTTTCAAAGCAAAACTACCAGATAGTCCAAGGGGCACATCAAAATGGAATCTTTAGTTGCCAATGTATCTTCATCTAGCTAAGATTAACATAGTCTAACTAACAGTCTTGCAATGATTTTGGCCATCATTTTTGGATGCAGAAAATAACACTTCTGTACACAAGCAGAACGCTGTCTGTCCAAAGATGCTGCCTTATTAGTTTCCTCATTGTGGAGCGGCACCAATGTGGTGGAACAAGATATTAGTTTGGGAAATATTTAATACTATAACATAAATCTAATCGCCTCGCATCAAAGTAGTGCTACATAGAACTGCATTGAATCAAGTAATTCTTTTATGTATTGTCGCATCATATCAGGCCGTTTATCAAAATACAGACTGGACCTGAAGGGGACGAATGCTTTTACTAAAGGAGGCGTTTCCAATACTTTGTCCCATTAATATCGTAAACACATGAAACCTAATAACAAATCTAATCAATCAACAATGTTGTGTCTAAAGGGCTCACATTTTGGATCCCAGTGTTGTCATGGCGGTCTCAATGAGCGGTTCTGTGTTTTTGGGATCGCACAGTAAGGTCTCAGCAATTTTGTCAAGCTGCTCAATGGCAACACGTGCGGCCTGGTCGTAACCGTCAGAGATCCTGATGGGGTGGATTCCCCGGTCCAGCAGCTGCTCAGCTTGCTCAAGTAGAGCCCCAGCCAGCACTGAAGAGGAAAAAACAGTAAGATCATATAAAATACAGCGGTAATATACTTCAAACACATCAGGCATTCTTCAGAGATGTCACGGATTTCAAATATACTGTACATTTGTTTCACCATATTCCCAATGGACAGTTAAGATATGGCTATAGGTTGTTTATAGGTTTCAACCCATTTATGATATGGCAACATTGATGCATTTAGAAAATGATGTATGTATATATTGTGGCACATAACTAAAATCATAGTATCCAGATGAAATGCAGTCATAAAAAAATCCTGTTGATTTTAAAGATTAGAGCAACAGTCCCTGATAATGTTCTGTTTTTCAATACCATCGAGGGTTTGACAATGTCTGAATATATACCCAGTCTATATTAGGACCATCACAACACAAAGCCAAATTGTATAAATCCAGAATTACTTCCTACCCACCACCCATTATAATCATCACTGCTGTATTCCTCCGGTCACATACCAACAACTCCAGTGGTTCCATCACCAATCTCATCATCCTGGGACTTGGAAAGCTCCACCATGAGTTTGGCAATCTGATGGTCCACATCCATCAGGCCGAGAATAGTGGCTCCATCATTTGTGACTGTCACCTCGCCATCCTTGTCAACCATCATCTTGTCAAGTCCTGGATGCAAAAGTCAAAACAAAAAAAATGGTTTAACAGAAATACAATCTGCAAATAGCTTCATACAATTGTATGAGTGGGCTTCAAAATCTACAAAGGTGTGGCACATTGTATATCATTTGCATTAAGTTTCACAGAAAGCCAGCATTTTTGTAGTCATCCAACTTAAACTTCCAAATCAGTAGGGCCTTTCAGTTTAAAAAGATTGTTCCGACGGAGTCAAAGCAATTTAACATTTGTCTCTACTCACCATTAGGTCCCAATGATGTCTTCAGCGTTGACGCAACTGCCTTGCCTGCCATAATATGAGACTGCAAAACCACAATTACAAGTCCATGTCAGCATATATTTAATACAATGATTCGATGTTATTATTGGTATTCAATCGACTGAAGTAGTCCTCTTTGATTAATATAATGAAATGAAGAGTGCATCAACAATGAGCATTTACGGCAGCACTGCGTAGCAACACCCACTGTCTGAACGCACATGGGCCTCTACGTTAGCCCCACTTGCTAATCTATCGGACAATGCTATTCTACTGGTGTTGAGCTCATGAGCAATGAGCAGGCCAGTCGAGTTTAACATTGAACATCAAACGACACATTTCACATTAATCGTGTTTAACGAACGTATCCGATGTCATGCAATTAACAACAAATTGCTAACTTGCTGAGCAACATGCTACAGCAGTGCACCGTTAGCTAGCCCATTGTACCTTAAGTGCGTCAATGCCGGATAACCGTGTCTTCTTGTCCTGGTCTTTAATGATGAGAAAAGGCCTCCCATAGTCATCAAAAGCAAGTGTCCCCATGGAGGACATGTTGGCTGCGGGAATGGGACACTAAGAAAGTGTGCAACTGATAATATATCGAGTTTTAACGACGAAAACCTGGAGTGAGGAAAAACAGCAGACTGCACGAGTCTGCCGGCTACTTCTGGAAGGGTCTACGGGCGGGGAGGGCGGAACCAAGTAACCTCAAGTGTATCTTATAACAACATTTTTAAACCCTGGTTTGAACAGAATCGGAATAAATTAACCGAACTGTTTTAATTTCTTTAAAATAATGAAATAAATGAGTATGTAATATTTAACGTAAGAACTGAAAAGATATTTTTTAATAACGTGGTTCATTCCGATCACGTGCAAACTCAGTCCGTCCTCTGATCTCGCGAGAATTTCTGAGACGCAAAAATGTCCTGACTGGACTAAGTTGATATCCACAGCCGTGTGAAAGGCAGAACACCACACTTATTTATATCGGCCTAGAATATGTAAGTATCTTCACTTCTTTTTAAGAAATTATATATTAAAAAATGATTGTTTGGTTAAAAAAAGACACCATTCGGGAATCACATGTTGGTGACGGCGCTTGAGTCCTGTGCAGATTGGGCAGTTACATGATTGTCAGTTTGCTTACTTTAGCTAACTAATGTTAACAATATACGTAACGTTAAGCTAATATGTTGATTGTGGGTTAGCGTATGACATTTGCAAACAGATCAATGCAATGCCGGACCATAAAACCATAGACAGAATTTTAGCTTAAACCCACGCGTGCTTTTGTTGTTCCAACTTTAACTTTACATCAACCTTACGCAATATCCGGTGCCTTCACAGTGAGGATCAGGGCTGTCCATAGGCGGGGTTTCGTGGGGAAGACTGTCTGCTACCTGTCAATTTGCTGTATGTAGACAATATATTACTGAACACACGGCTGAATAATAATAACTAAATAATCACCTTCATAGAATTGATGTTGCAATGGTCTAGCTCTCTCTAACTTTAAATCCTTGTCGTGCGTCCTGCACATTTCTCTCTGTATTCCCAGACCAACATGCTTTTTTGTGAGCAGCCCTTGGGATTTATAAGATTAGATTATAAGGTATTGCAGCTAGGCCTATAGTTGCTTGTCAGGGTTTATAAAGGCACATTTTAAATGATAGAGGGTTGGATTAAGCTGTGGTGACACAATGTTTCGTCATGGCAACTTTGAATTGTTATAATACAAGATGGCAACAGGTTAAGGCACTTTATGCAGGACGGCCTAAAACGGCCTCAGTTTTATGGTTCTTGTCTTTTTGAATGGAGCAAATTTACACAAAACAGAGCCCGCAGAAGTATCTCATGGCTCCTTTTCTACAGGTGAAATATGTGTAAGTGTTGTGAAAATTAGTTTTTTTATTATTCTGGACTCTCCAGCATGCCCTGTGAAGTGAAGCCTCGGTTTGTGGTTCTCTACGGATCCCAGAAGGGTCAAGCCGAGTCCCTAGCTGAGGGCTTAGCGGAGGTGGCGGAGGAGCACGGACTGGCCGCTGAGCTCAGTTGCTTGAACCACAACGAGAAGGTATCAAACATTCTAAACTTTTCACTTTAAGCGGAGCTGTGAAAGCCTCTCTTCCACCTCCTGGCTGCTGACACACAATAACACATGGATGACATCTTAATAATTGTGATGTTATTGTACATGCATGTTTGCATAGATTAGTGGAAACACAACTCACAGGTCAATCATTTACCGGTTTCAGTACAATTTGGAGACGGAGAATGCCCCAGTGGTCTTCATTGTGTCTACTACTGGAGATGGGGAACCACCAGACAATGCCCTCCAATTTGTAAAGCGCATCAAGGAGAAGACCCTCTCCCCTGACCACTATAAACACCTTTGCTATGCACTCTTAGGTAAATTCTATGATGACAATGCGAGGAAGCTGTTGTTTTTTTTGGAGTCTTATCGGTTGATATTTTGAACTTGATCTGAATGAGTGATTAAAATGCGGAGCAGTGTTTCCTTTCCCAAAGAGCCGTTGTCCTGATAAACCTTCATCTGTTTTTCTCTGTGTGCTCCAGCTTTAGGGGACACAAATTATGCAAACTTCTGCAACTGTGGGAAGACAATTGAGCGTCGTCTGCAGGAACTTGGTGCAAAACAATTCTATGCGACAGGCTATGCAGATGATGGTACAGGGTGAGATCTGCAGCACAGACATCCAACTTTCTGCATTGCCACACCCCCTCGTTTTCTCTCAATTTTTATTATTCATTGCACTGCTGTGTCTAATTTTGAGGGCTTTGTTCTCTCCAGGCTAGAGGTGGTTGTGGAACCCTGGATCGAGGGACTCTGGAAGGCAATCAAAGGAGCTTTATCAAAAATGGCTTCCGACAAGACTGCCTTTTTGAAAGGGCAAGCAGCGGATTCACCCGGGGGAACTCCCGATTCAACCATACCGAATGTCCAACTGAACCTCTTGAGAATAACTGACCACGAGAACCGCGAGTCGATCAAAGCACCCGCAGAACCCGCGTCCAAATCTGCAACCGCTGCTTCATCCTCAGCTCCTGGCACGCACGCCGCTGTTTCTGATCTCAGGCCAGCAGTACCTACAGGGAGCTCTGTGTTGGCATCGCAGTCTCCTGGTGCTTCCACCGCTTCCACATCCGCACCGGAGACACCGACCGGAGACGACGGACGTCCCCGCGCTTCACCGGCGGCCGCGCTGACGTGCTCCCTTCCGCCGCTGTCTGAGTCGTCTCTCAACGTCCCCGCCCTGCCTCCCCCCTACCTCGACGTCTCTCTTCAGGAGGCGGAGCCAGTGGAACAGGTGAGGAAGGAGGCTGCGGGAGAGAAAACGCCGCGCCTGTTTGCCGTGTTTCAGGCTTCATCTTAAGATGGTTTCCTTTCAGGTGGCCGGACCGCCAAACACGGAGGCTCTCGGTGCGGCTCCCGTCTGCAGGGCAGTTCAGCTGACCAGAGGAGAGTCAGTCAAGACGGCCCTTCTCTTAGAGCTCGACGTTTCTGTAAGTTTAAAAGGATGTTCAATTGTATAATCTTGCACATTTTGATTGTGATTTGGATTTGAGATGGATCTTTACCTTTTTTTTTCATTCGTAGGCCCACCCGATGGTGACCTACCATCCAGGGGATTCGTTTGATGTGTTCTGCCCAAACAGAGCTGCCGAGGTGGAGGAGGCCCTCCACCGATTGGGCCTCAGTGACCAGAGGAACCACAGAGTACACATTTCTCTACGTAAAGACACAAAGAAAAAAGGTAGACATGTGCCCGCCAGATGAACATGCATCCATTTCCAAACAATTACACAGCACCGAAGACACAATATCCCAATGACGATTCTTCTGTTTCTTCTATGATAATCCCCACATGTTTCCTCCTTCCTGGTAATAGGTGCCCAGGTGCCGTCCTACTCGTCCCAGAACATTTCTCTGCTGTACCTGCTCACGTGGTGTCTAGAGATCAGAAGTGTGCCAAAGAAGGTAACGCATGTCTAGACATTGTATTTATCTGAATTTAATTAAGAAGAGGGATCATCTGTTGGCACAAAGGGTTTCCTGGTTTGTTATTGTTTTTAACCCATATTTGAAGATGATTTTCTTATGGAGGCATATGGGTCCTCTATAAGTCCGCAGAGGGTCTGGGCCGAGACGAATAACATGGGTTCATAGCTCGGGGTGAAACGATCACGCGAGATTGAATTTACTAAATGTGCGCCCTGAACTGAAACGATGGCCGACCTTCCTGGTCCTCTGTGGCCATGGAGATAAACACAGCCAGTGTGTGGAAATGTCAGACGGCCTCAGACTCCAGCTTTGCAGGTGCCTTATTGCTGGAAGGGGATTGGTTGAGTTTGAGTTTTTTTGAAATACTAACTTTTGCCTCTTCCTGTACTCGTGGTCCAATTTCCATCTGAAGTTATTTCCATTTTCCATTGTGCAAGTTAAATGCATAATGAAAACATAGTCTCTGCAAAATGAAATTGGTTAATTTCGATCTGGCACGATCTGCATCAGTAGTTCACCGCTCTGTAAACAGCAGACTGATGCAGCAGTGGTTCAAGCACACAACGACACGGCACTCATAACTACTACATTAGTTACATGGCGATGCCACACAGTTTAAAATGAGATATTTTCTGTTTTGTTATTAATTCCAAAAAGCTCTGGAGACCTTAGGGCACAAGTCTGGATTTCTTTTTGTATTGTTAGAGAAGCGTTTCAACATTGCAAATTGAATTGTCCTGTTTCAGAGTTAAAGAAAGATATTTGATTTTTACACCTGTAATTCAACCAGTTTTGCTGTATTTCATCAGTTTCCAATGATATTCATAACGAGTTCAAACATTGAGGTGTAGGAGGACTTTGAAGGCTATTTCTACGGAGACAAATGTGAATGTTATTGCTGAAGCTACTCACACACTGTGTCAGATACGGACAGTATTTCTTGATTTTATCCAAATAGTGCTGTCTGTATGTTATGGATCGGATGATGGGGATCATAATTCTTCCAGTGTAAGCTACACGACTGGGCCACAAATCTCTCCATACAAGCTCCCATTAACGAATAATGGATCGCTTGCATTTTACAGAACAGTCAGGATGACGAATATTCAGACATCTTGATTACAATCTGAGATATTATCAAAGTGGTTTATCATCGGGGAATAGAATGAAATCATTCCAAAAGTTAATTTTTTTTTATTCCTGTCATTTGCATCACAGAGTACCAAATGATAACAATAACGAATGAAATTACATTTAAACAGAAAGTGCATTGTAAATACAACAAAACGCCTGAATTCCACAACCAGTCTGGTACCAAGGTCCACAGCTCCAATGTTCTTGTACCTAGAAAACCAACCAAGGCTTCCGCCATGACCTTTACACTGACCACGGGGGAGCGAAGAGCGACTCCCTAGTGGCTTAACCGTCCGCTTCCTCGTCTCTCCGCCAGGCCCTTCTCCGAGCGCTGGTGGAGCACACGGGCCACAGCGGCCAGAGGAGGAGACTGCAGGAGCTCTGCAGCAGACAAGGCAGCGCCGACTACAACCTGTACGTGAGGGACTGCGGCCTCAGCGTCCCGGAGCTCCTCGCTGCCTTCCCGTCCTGCTCGCCGCCGCTCAGCCTTCTCATAGGTCAGAGAGTTACATTCGAATTAATCTGTACCGACAGTTTTTCAACAGTTACTTTAAAAAAAAGAAATATTATTATTCTTATAATAGATTCATGTTCATTCATGCAGGCTTTCACGCAGCCCGAGGCCAAACCGTATGTAATTACAGTGATTGACACCACGTTGAGATTTAGACTGCACCTGCTCCAAATATCAGTGGAATAATTGACCTCCGAGATATCGGCTCATGTCAAGTGCATCTTCTGTATTTTCAACTCATTTTCAGCTATGCAGATTTGTCTGTGTGGATGATTGTCATCAGTAGGGGGCACTGTAGACCCAGAAAAGCAAATTTATAAGCCTAAGTCTGGAGGACATTTAATTACACTGAATGGTCTGAGGGTCAGAGGGTTCCACAAAGGATGATCTTGTTTCCCTTTCTCATTTTGAATTAATGTAGCTCCCATATGACTTTTGTGTCACATTTCATACAGAGTCAGTATCATAGCTGAAAGTCGAGACGTGTTTTCTTAGTTTACTCATAACTTCCCACCCCGCTAATAATATTGATCTTTTTTTTGGCTGTTGTAACCCTTCTTTATGGCCAAACACTTGTTTCAACACTCAAATGTCCTCTGCGCTCATTGAAGTAGTTGGACAGTCGTTCAGTATCGACCTAATAAGCTTTGACTGAAACTTACCAGACAGTGAAATGAGTTGGCTACAGCTGTACCAACAAGTTGTCCTCTAAAACAGCTGTGTCACAGCTCTTGGCCTTTTCCGGTGTCAGTTATTTTTGGCCTTTACTTGCCAACCACAGCACTTTTTTTTTCCCTCAGTAGTGAACTGATGCGGAAATTTGGGAATCTGGCCGATCGTGCCCTCGTGAAAAATGCACCGTTCAGGGCAACAGCTGTTATTTGGGGATACGGGGTGAGCTTTGCAAGGACACAAACGCGTGGGCTCAGTTTAGATCCGTTTGATCTTCGCTTGGTGGTCAACTCTGAAGCGGTGCAACACTTCTTTTTCTTTTCTTTTTTTCACCGTTCATGCTCCATTACCCCCGAAACCGAAACGGGAAGTGTTCGCCGATCAGAGTTCATGCTGTTGTACGCTAACTATAAATAATGAGGAGAGATGCATCTAAGCCCAGATGTCTTTGGCCAAGTTACCTGCTTCTTAGAGTCAGCGCTCTTGTAATACGGCCCATTGTTTCCCGCTGCGTGTCGGATGAAGTCATCGCCACAGGGAGCTGAATGCTGTTCATGAGCACCTTTTTCATTTTACCTTATGGCACTAGGGCTTGAATAAAATTGTACCAGGGTGCAGTTTTTAAGTGAATGTGTCTGTATCCCAAAAGGACGTGCGTGCGTGCGTGCAGGACCTTTTCTCTGAAGTAACTTGTAATTACAAAAAGAAGAAAGAAAACGTAATGCTTCAATGCCAACAACTTGACAACAGACTTTTGAGATGGAATAGATGATGTGGTTGTTCAGTATGATCGTTGTTACCACTGAAAATGATCATTTTTGAAAAAGTAGCAGGGACCCTGGTACCCCCCCCACCCCCCCTTTTGTTGCAAAACATATTTTTTGGAATTTGTCTGCAACAAAAAAGCCGCTTTGCACACAGAGGTATTAAAAGTGATATATATCCTTTGTATCTAGCAGCAGTATCTTCAAGGCGCAGTGATGCGAGGTGATGGATGGATTCTCCCCCGTTTTGGGCATATTGTGTCACTCTGGCAGCTGCACAGGGTTGTGTTAATGTTCATGATGCACCGTCTGATGGAGACGTGTGTGCACTTCCACTGGCTGCGGGTGGATAGAAATCCTGCGTATGTTGTGTGTGGTGGTTCTTCCGAACACATTTTGTCCTCAAGGGGATTACTTTTTGTTCTGTGTTTTTTTTTTTACTTTTTGAGAAATGTTGAAAACATGAATGATTTTTAGCATAAAATAATAACAGTAAAATGTTTTATTCTTCACAGAAGAAGCTTATATACCTCAGCAGGGTCACTGTGTCTTAGCTCAGTTAAGTTGAGACATTCAAACATCTTTTTTGTTTTTCTGGTGCATCTCATATGGGATCATAAGGCGCTGCGATATACCACACATCAAAAATATAACAAGGCATCTTTGAATGTATATTTTTGGGAATACCATATTTTTGTGCCGAAGAATATCTTGATAGATAGATTTTTCTTTGTCTCTGATGCAGCTGGCTAACTTAAACATACATGAACTCTGTCCCACTGAAAAAGAAGGGAAAAAAGTCACACATTCTTTTTAGCATTGAGCAGTGAACAAACCTGCTTTTCTTTTTTTCAGATTGACATACACTTTAGTTTTGAAAACTAAGGACTGTCTGTCTAGAGAACATGGAAATAGTCTTTCTAATCTAGATCAATTGGGAACCAAATCTCCTTCTGTACCTTATTCATATTGTATTTAGTTGAATGAAGTCTGGGTTTAGTCCACATGTCATTTGCCCACCTTGCTCTCTAAACATGAAGAGTTGAGCCTGTTGTTTTCTTTTAGAATCCGAAGGAATCTAGATTGATGTCTCGAGAATGCTGCTGTTCGCGCAAGTCTAATGTTTTCCTGTAAGTCTAGTGTTTCATGTATCACCATAAAAAAAGAGAAAAAACTCACTCAAAGAGATGAAATGGACGTCAAATGGAGGCGCGAGCCCCCTGAGGCGTTCACACGTCAGGCAGCAGTAGAAAAAGAGGAGAGAACTGATGTGGTCCAGCTGTTGGTCCTTTCCAAGCAATTTAGCAGAAACGTGTGTCACTGTGAGGGCTGAGCTGGTTCATACGGTGCCTCTTTACTTTTCCAGGTCTCCATCGCTCTTTTTTTTTGGCCCCATCTTATAGCGAACGGTGGTCAAAGCGTAGCGAATAAAAAAAGTCAACCCCTAATACCTCAGTAATTTCTCTGAAACATTACCACAATTTCCCCTGCATATCGCCCCAAAAGAGGGCACCTTCATGGCTGGCATTGAAATAAGGTCTGCATAAGCAGTCTGTTTCCTATTGGCTCCACAACTAGACACTTGGGATTCCATAACCCTGAGTTTGTAATTTCATAAATATAGAAGTGTGTCCTAGAAACAGGACTGGATAGATTGTGTAGGCGGGACGCCTCAGTGGGCCGAGATGACTTTTGCTTGTTTTGTGTGCTGTCCGTCACGCGTGTCTGTGGAACCAAATCAAAAGCCGGACAGGAGGATGATTGACAGTTTTGCTTTCCTTTTCAGAGCATTTGCCGAAACTGCAGCCCAGGCCTTATTCAGCAGCCAGGTAAGGGCACAGAAACGTTGGAATGGGTACACACAAAAAAAAGGTTCTAAAGCAATGCTCATTTTGAATAACAAGTATGTGTCTTATTCTCACTACACCATCGTAGCTGCATCCTAATTCCACTGCGCTTTCCCAGCTGCTTAAATAGGTACACATAAGTAAATTGTAGTTCATGGAGAATAATTGGATTTTTGGATGTGTTTTGTGCATGAATTAATAAAAAGTCTGCCTAAATTTTGAACGAACAAATTCACAAGAGTGTTTGGTTATTTGAATATTTTAATGAGATATGAGTGACTTTGACAAACTCTCCTTCTCTATGTCTTTGTAATGATGATATTTCAATTACGGCATGGAAAGGGAATAATGGATTCATCTAATTTATTGGAATATTTATGTTATTAATGTTATTAATAATTATTTACGTAAATGCCACAGATGTATCAACTCCCCTCTGTTCATCATCATCATCATCATCATCATCATCATCATCATCTAAAAAATCACAAATGATTTATGTCAAATCAGAAAATCCAATGATATTTCACTATTGGCAGCAACAAAATTCTTCGATGTCCACTGGAGATCTGAGATCTCCTTCATAGTCTTCAAATGATCCTGAAATGAACCTTCCTCAATTTTATGAAGTGTGCCATAATTCTTCTCGATTTAGCAATAATTAGTTAGTGCATGTGTACATCTGTTGAAAGTCTGTTATGGATTCCCTTTTCGTCGGACTATCTAGTCTGTGTTATGTTTCCTTTTTAAAATCTCCAGGGGATATATGGTAAAAAAAATAAATGCCTTTAAGTACTGTGTGGCCTTTGGCCTTAGCCAGTCATTGATTTGCCCTTCCTGTTAAGCTTGTTCCCATTAGGTTGTCTTCAAAGCTTGTGTGGAAGAGCAACATAATGTCAAAACGTCACTGCTCCTCTCATTAGTCCCTCACTGTGTGTGTGTGCGTGCGTGCGTGTGTGCGTGTGCAGAGAGACAGTGAACAGGCAAGAGAGATGGTGGCTGTAGTTTATCAGATGGCGCAGAGACATTAGAGGCCTGCATTATTGATGCTGTGGTCAATAGAGGTCTCCAGTGGCCCACAGGAACTGAAGAGTGAAGGAGGAGAGAGCGTGAGAGTTCTTCAGTTGAGGCTGGATTCTTTTTATGGTGCAGGACAGACTGGAAGTTACTACTTTTTGAAAATCCCAGGCAGTGCTTTTTAGCCTGGTCCATGATGAAAAGACGCCATTGTGTAGATCAGCCCAACCAGGGAAACGTATGTGCTTCTGTATCTTCTGTAAATAGAAAAATAGTATGTACTAGAATGTTATGTACGATTAATATATCGCACCAGTCGTTGTTGTTGAGAGTCCAAGAGAATTTGTAATAGTTCTAGGAATTTGGTAAATAGAATAGATAAAAAGTCTTGGCCCAACCGACCCAAAAATACTGTATATTGTAGCAATATCTACTTAGACGTATTAAAGTGTTTAAGTTTAAAATTCTTTTGAAAAGAACATGACGGATATTTAGTGATGAAGGGCAATGAGGTAGACCCTCTGACAGTGCTACAGGGCTACAGCGATGAGAAATATGTTGCGAACCACCGGCCTAGATCATGATTCAGCACATCTGAATGACATGTCCATATTCGTAAGCGTCACTTCACATCAAATGGCCGTGTCCTTATTACTTTGATCGGCTTCTGTCATTACATCTTAAAAGGTGGTCTGTTTGTGAGACCGTTGTCGTATGTGCCATCTCTACAGCTCCTGTCTCCGGCACCCGGGGAAGCTGCGGTTTGTCTTCAACGTGGTAGAATTCCCAGAATGCTCTGGGCGGCCTGCGGGGAGGCGGGGCCTGTGTACCGGTTGGCTGTTTGACCTCATCAATCCCGCCCTGCTTTTCCCCGGGAAGGATGAGTCCTCCGGCAGCCCTGCTCCGCCAAAGGTAATGAGTGCTCCGGAAAATGGAGCGCTGAAACTGGATTGTGCAAATTTGTGAACTCTCGGGTCTCTGCTGATCTATTTCTTGGTCGTGGCTGAGAAGAGCTCTTCGCTGCGAGAACAAGTGTTCAGGTGCTGTGAGAGTGGCAACCCGCTGCCATCATTATGGAGAAAGAGAAATGCACGAGGCCTTCCTGGCTTTGGTTAATATGCCGCTACAACTCATTTTGACGTTGCCCTCTGTGTCTCGGTCTCGAGTTCTGTTAAATAAAGATGCCGAGAGAGCCAGACAGCTCATTCTCCTCCAGATATCACAGCGGAAGAAGAATACGAGTAAAATGGGAGGCAGGTGCAGAGCAGAATATCTGAAAAACGTGCGGCGTCTTCACGAAACTGAATGAATTTGTTAACCTGTTTCTGCTCTCACGTTTTAGGCAGCTCTGGAAACACACTTCAAATGTGTGATTAAAAAAATAATAATAATGAGCTCTAGGCCAGTTGAGTGTGTGTGTGTGTGTGTGTGTGTGGTTGATTAAAAAAATAATTCGAATTAAAGCAAGTAAATCCTTTTATACCTCAGACTCTGCGGATTCCTCAGAGCTTTTCCCCATTAGTATGTCTTAGAATATTAATCAGATCAATTAATAGATCGGCTGGTCCGCGGTGGCTCCTCAGCTTTGTTGTAATCACTCTCATTATTTTAAATGCCTGCTAATGACCTCTGACTGTAGATCCACGTGAGTTTGAGACCCAACCGCTCCTTCCGGCCTCCCTCGGACCTGTCGGCGCCCTTCATAATGGTCGGCCCGGGGACGGGAGTCGCCCCCTTCATCGGCTTCCTGCAGCAGAGGTAAATATTCAAGCTCCGTGCACCCTCCGTAAAATACTGAACCCAGTAATGAATATCCGAAATGAAGTTGAATCCCTATCATCCGCGCGTTTTTTACAGTAATCCGCTCAGGCAATAAAACGGCACTCGAAGCCCGACCACATCCTCACAAAGCACTGCGAAATCCAGCGGTCGGGGATTATTTCTGAAGATGCAGAAGTTTACGAAAGGCCCAGCAGTCGAAGCGTCTGACGCAGCGGTATCGATCGAAAGCCCAGTAGGCGGTCGCCACGCCGTTGGAGCCAATCGCTGCTTGTTATCGCCGATGAGTACTTCTCGCCAGCTCGTCAAAGCGTTGCCGGCAGCGTAAATCCTTTAAGGATTCCATCATTTGGTAAAACAACGTGCACTCGCTGTGCACGGATATGACGCGCGCTGTGTGTTGACCCCGGACTCTTCAGAGAGCCGAGTGAGATTGACGTGTCTCTGGGGCGGTTCGGTGTAAAAAACGAGGTCGCAGCCCCAGTCAAACTGCCAATTGTCTCTAAATTCCCCCGGACGCCCGGCGTCGCAGAGGGCGATTCGCTCGGTGGTGGGTTGTCGGCGGCAGATCCCGAGGAGGGGCGAGCGGTCATGTGGGTTGAGAGGTGTTTGTGCCTCTGGGATGCAGCAGCACCGAAGTCGGCGCACTATCACTCGGGCCGAGTGTCACGCCGCTTGCGGACAGACCTCTCTTCGGGATGATCAAGGTCGAGCCAGGGGGGTCGTGGGGGGGGAGGGGGAGTACTCTGGTGTAAATATGTAATATGAAACGGTGTTACTTTGATCCTCACAGAGGGGCACAAACATCGCTCTTTAGAAATCAAAGATATCAAAACCCTCAGTCTTTTTTTTCTTTTTTTTAAAATTCAAAATGTTCTCTAATCAGTACGTTTTCTCATGGAGCACAAAGTGATGAAGCACTTTGCACGGTGGTTTCTCCCTCTCTGCGTCTCTCCCCCCCCCCCCCCCCCCCCCCCCCTGCTAGCGGCCTATTTTCCTGCAGGATTAATAAAAAGCTGTCACGGTGGGCAGCGGCGTACACGATCGAACTTGATTTCCAAACAAAGCCTCCGTGGCTGTAGCTGTGATGGGAGACAACAACTCCCAGTTTGTCCACGGGACGCCGCGTCACACGTCCACGCCCTCCGCCCCGCGGTTAATCGATGCTGCTCTCAAAGTCATTTTGCATGTGTCTGGTAGCAGGTAAGAGAATTGTCTGTAAATAAAAAAGGTCAGAAGTGCGTTCGGCAGATTCCACCCCCCCATCCCGCCCCGTAGTCCGGTATTGATTCCTGCGGAAGGATTCAATGGAGAATGAGATTTTCTGTGTTTCTCTATTTAGCCACGAGCAGTGACAGTTAAACAAGTTTTGTGCTTTAACTGAGCCGTACTCTCCTTACCAGATCTGACAAGCTTTTCTTTTAGAAAAAAAGAAAAAAAAGAAGAGAGAAATCAGTCCGCGCAGTTTGATATTTCGGTTTGCCAGCAGCAACCCGTCACTGTGACGGGTTTATTAAAGTTAGCGTGAACAAATATCGAGCTTCTATTCATCAGTTTAAGCAGGCAGCTGATTCCAATTAGACTGCAGTCTTGGCATTGTCCCTTTTCGCTATGAAAACATTTTGAATCCAACACGTTGAATATGGGTGTAATTCTGCACTGTAATTTCAGTGATTAAGCCCCAAGCTGTTGTTGTTGTTTTTGCGCTCCTGTTGTATTTCTGTGCCGTAAAAAAAAAAAAACTCTGCAAACACGGAGCCGCAAGTGAAACGAACGAAAGACGCGAGATCTCTTGGATGTTTACCAATTCTCCGACTCACCTTTCCTCGTGGCCTCGCCCTCCTGCTGATCATTTGAAACGCCGCTGAAAGGCGACCGCCTCCGATTTCGACCTCCAAACGGAGCGCTCCGTACATCCCGCCTCCCCCGCCGGGATTGTATTGCGTTATGCTGTTATGGTGTGAGTACGTGATGCGATTTGTATTCAGAGAAAGGCGCCGGCGTGGCCTGCTCGGAATGGAACCCAGGTTTTTCATATTGGTATTGATCCCTTCAGGGCAGGCGGCGAGAGGAGAGAGAGAGAGAAGAGCCCGCTGAAATGAGTTTACTTGAGGCTGTTTGCGGATCAGAAGTAGCTCGTCCAGGATGCTAATGGACGGGATCTGAGAGTTTTGGATTGAGTCGGCCAGACAGCTCTGTTACCGGGCCACGCGCACACAGACCCAAAGTTCAAACAAACTGCAAAGGGTTTGAATTAACTAGTCGACTCGTCATTTCATTAAAGAAGATTTAGTGTTTCAAATAAGCTCTGCAGTCATTTGATACATAGAAGTATAATGATGCAAATATATACAGTAAATATAAGAATCCCCCCCCCCCCTCCACCTCACACGGATCTTAATTTCTGATAGTTTGGCCCATGTATCTTCAGGATACCGCACTGTGAAGGGAAAATTGTTGAATCCAACTATAGTTTCAGTCTACATTCTTGCTGAAGGCGGAAAGTCTCTCAAAGGTCAAAGGTGGAGTTTTATTGACTCAGGAGAAGTCTCGGCGTCCACTGGTTTGATGACTACAAAAGAAAAAGTATTTGTATGTTGTATTAACCGGCTCGTCGTTCACTCAAAAGAGTAGCGTGTTAATTCTTCCGATGCCCCGTGCAGCTCCATCAAGGCCGAGAGGCGTCCGCCATTTTTATTTAGCAACCGCTGGAGAAACACACAGCGGGATTCAGCCCTTCGGTGTTTAGTGGAAAGCGGCGCCGCACAAAGGGCCCAGTCTCCATCCTCCCATGTGGTATCCTTCAGCACGGCGCCCTGGTCGCTCACCTCAACACCTGTCTCTCTCATCTCCCCCCGCCGTCCCCTGGCTCCCACCAGACGGGGGGTAATAGATAATGCCCGTCTCTTTGGAGAGCTATCTGACTGATGGCATCATGAAAGGTTAGGAGGGCGGCACAGGGGGAGAGTGGGAGGGGGCGCGGGGGGGGCAATTGTTATCTGGGAGCGAGCCGTCACCCTTTAGCGGCAGGTGCGCGGCGCAGATACCGGGCATCTTCAGAGCCCGCTTTGTGCCGCCGCGTTTGCCATCGCCGGCAAAGGATTCTGGGAGCTTTGCCAAACTCGCGAGCCACAGGAGGATTCACTTTTTTTGCTGGAGCAGTTATTTTGCACTCACACACACACGCACACACACATACACACACACAACCACACATGATGCACAAGCCAGTTCCATTTGCAGTAACTGTTTATTATTGATGGGATCCATCCTTCTGTTTGGGGGGCAATTTGATAATACATATAATGTCCTGGCTGCCGCACGCACAGTCGTTTACGTGCATTAGCCGATTTTGGCGGCGGGTATGTGGCATCACCGTGGTGACGGCGCTTAATGGTGTCACCGCGCTTCTTTAACCTCTGCTGCGAGGAAAGGCTCCCTCTCCTCCATCTGGCGCGGCAGTGTTGATTGACCGCTGACGTCCGTTGTTTGACTTTCAGAGAGCAGCAGAGGAAGGACAACCCCAAGGCCGTATTTGGAGAGACCTGGCTGTTCTTTGGCTGTCGCCATAGAGACGGAGACTTCCTTTTCAGGTGAGCCACAGACCCCCGTGCACTCATTAGTAGACATCAGCTCTCTGGACACTCGGGTCGAGGATGTATTATAAGTAGGTCCGTCACAATGATAGATCTTTGGGCTAAGGGTTAATTGTCTTCCCAATAATTGCAACTTAGGATTTAATTAGATATTTCTGCAAATGTGATTTTAAATCCAAGCTCTCTTCCATGTTTTTTTTTCCCTGACATTGAAATCCTGTGCTCAGGGAGACACTTTATTTACTCAGCGGATGAATACGGACCAGATTCACTTCCTATTTGTTGTTGCATTTGTTACATTGGCTTTAAATTCCCTTGATCGTGGAAACCGACGATCCGGCAAAATGGTTGAGGTGCGTGGAAATAATGGCGAACAGGCAATTAGGGAGTGATTCCCATAAGCCTGGTTTACAAAATGTAAGTAAAGAAAACAAACCGACAGAGCTAGAAAAGTCGAGGCCACACAATCTTCACCTATAAAAAGAAGAATAGCAGCATCCTGTTGCTTTAGATGTACATTGATCGTGAGGTAGGCAGTTGCATAAAGGTTATGTGACTTTTTTGTTATGGGTGGGTTCTGATAAACATTTCTTTTATTAATCCATCTGCAAGTGGATAGAAAATCAGAAGCCAACAAATCTCTTATAAAATCTTTAGCACTTATTGTTTCAGCCAAACGCATCACTGGTGACGCAACCACACTGATTTATCACCCAGTTACCCTTCAGCCCTTTGAGGATTTTGGCATCCTTCGTCAATTTATCTTGTTTTTATGACCACCATCTGTTTTGATCCTCTCTGTTATCTCATCTGCGTGATTTTGCGGTGCGGCAGTCAGAAAAGGTTCTCGACTTGCCAGGGATCGTAACGTCTCAATTAGTCGCTATGGTGCATGCGATTGTTCTCATGGGTTGGTGGAGATCAAACGGAGCCCAAAAGAGAGTGAGCATTGGACCTTACAGTTGTCAGCTTACATTCAAACAACTGGTTGCTATTGTGGGTCATGACGAAAAAACAAATTGAACTATACTAATATTATTCTGCCATTCTTTGATTGCCGTCTTGTTTAATTAAATTATTGTACACTGATTTCAACCTGCGAATACACCTCCGCTCTGATCATTTTTTTTTTTTATTCCACTTTTCTTGACTACACACTAATTGATCGGCTCCCGCTAAAGTGAGCAGCTCACACGTTCTCGAGCGAGTTCTCCTTCAGGATGAATCGGTTGGATTAGCATCACTAATCACACATGAACAGATCACAGAGGATGTTGTTTGTTCCCCTTTGCTCCCCGTATCCCTGGGTGGGCTCACAGTGTGGGCTCCTCAGATGAACACCGCACGCAGGGGTGACCGAAGCGATTAGTCTTAGTTTTATGAGCCACCTGCGAGGAAGTTGTATTCAATCCAAGTAGGTTTGCAGAAGAATAACATCCTGCCTGCAGTCAAATTGCGGGGCTGCATTCATCTTTGTTGGATTTCACTAAAGGTAAATGCAATCTGACGTCTGGCATTGCCTGGCACTGGAAATCCCTGCTTAGCATAGTTTGGAGCTTTTTTTTTTCTTTCCTTTTTCAAAACTTTGTAGATTTCTTTGAAAAGAAATATTCAGCGAGAATCGCAAGTTGGGGAGGAAATTTGAACATTGCATACAAATATGTGCGGTATCCAAAAGTTTTCCTTATTGAGTTGAAGTAGAAAATGTGTCCAAACTTTTGACTGGTACTGTTAGTATTACAAAATGTCGTGACAGCGTTGGACCCACTCTCTCATAGTGTAGCGGTTTTCAGCAACAACAAAAAAACAAGCAAACGCAAACAAGCAAACGCGAGCGCTTGATGCCAATCTGCCAGCTTGTCACATCTAACTTTTCCTGCCCTTTAATTTCACAGCCTCTTGATGGCGAGTGGTTTCATGCTGTAGGAGGAACTGGACTGGGAGGCCCGCTGGGTTTGCCTTTTAGGCTCTGGGATTCATACGTTTATCCATTCAGGTCAAAGGGACAGCGCACAGAATAACAATATTGTCTCATTTTCAATAGAGCCTGGGTAGTTGGCAGCAACAGACCCAAAAAGAAGCTTTATTAATCCCCAGTGAACCCATTTGATACTAAATCAACTCAGTTTTAAAAAAAAAGTGAATGCGTGAAGTGACCGAAACATGTGCAGTGAAGTGACTGCACATGTTTCGGTGTTGGACAGCAGGCTTCAGCGCAGCTACTCAGACGCCGTCACAATTGGGACACGATGATGGCATTGACATAACGCTGTGGCTGCCGCAGCCTATTGTGTGTCGGTTAAAGTGTCCTTGTGTACGTGTAGCCAGTCCGGCTGGTTTTCGTTCTCAGACCCTCCCCCCCCCCCCCCTGCCCCCCCATCCTCCAGTTTCTGCTCACAGGAGATCTAGATATTAAGACCTTTAAACAAACAAGACTCCGCCATCCTTGTCCTCTTCATTCACTTTTTTGCTCCCCTTTTTCTATGATGACTTGTAGTTTTTCTTGTTTTAATGACACACAATGCAAATGTGTGTATTTAAATTACAAAATCAAGTTGACATGACCCATCCAAATTAG